>NW_024879605.1:0-157996 GCF_900700415.2 Clupea harengus | reverse complement strand
TGGATAAGGAGTCTGACTTCGAATCAGAAGATTGAGGGTTCGAGTCCCTTCGTGGTCGTATCTTTGCTAATATCCCAATAGGCAGAAATGCCAGAAGTGTTGCAAGCGAAATAGCCTCTATGTGATGTTCTGGTCAACTATAGACATCTGAATAATAGGAAAATCGTTAGGAATTTCAGTTGGCAATATCTCGCTGTCAAGATATCTGACAAGAGAATGTTTGATTACATGACAGTTGGAAATCTTTTTGTCGCCTTTCTCATGCCAACATTTGGGACAGGCTGTCCATCTTACAACAAGACAAAGACAAAAACAAAGAAAAAGACCCCGTGGCCTAATGGATAAGGCGTCTGACTTCGAATCAGAAGATTGAGGGTTCGAGTCCCTTCGTGGTCGTATCTTTGCTAATATCCCAATAGGCAGAGATGCCAGAAGTGTTGCAAGCGAAATAGCCTCTATGTGATGTTCTGGTCAACTATAGACATCTGAATAAAAGGAAAATCGTTAGGAATTTCAGTTGGCAATATCTCGCTGTCAAGATATCTGACAAGAGAATGTTTGATTACATGACAGTTGGAAATCTTTTTGTCGCCTTTCTCATGCCAACATTTGGGACAGGCTGTCCATCTTACAACAAGACAAACACAAAAACAAAGACAAAGAAAAAGACCGCGTGGCCTAATGGATAAGGCGTCTGACTTCGAATCAGAAGATTGAGGGTTCGAGTCCCTTCGTGGTCGTATCTTTGCTAATATCCCAATAGGCAGAAATGCCAGAAGTGTTGCAAGCAAAATAGCCTCTATGTGATGTTCTGGTCAACTATAGACATCTGAATAAAAGGAAAATCGTTAGGAATTTCAGTTGGCAATATCTCGCTGTCAAGATATCGGACAAGAGAATGTTTGATTACATGACAGTTGGAAATCTTTTTGTCGCCTTTCTCATGCCAACATTTGGGACAGGCTGTCCATCTTACAACAAGACAAAGACAAAAACAAAGACAAAGAAAAAGACCGCGTGGCCTAAGCGTATCTTTGCTAATATCCCAATAGGCAGAAATGCCAGAAGTGTTGCAAGCGAAATAGCCTCTATGTGATGTTCTGGTCAACTATAGACATCTGAATAATAGGAAAATCGTTAGGAATTTCAGTTGGCAATATCTCGCTGTCAAGATACCTGACAAGAGAATGTTTGATTACATGACAGTTGGAAATCTTTTTGTCGCCTTTCTCATGCCAAAATTTGGGACAGGCTGTCCATCTTACAACAAGATAGAGACAAAAACAAAGACAAAGAAAAAGACTGCGTGGCCTAATGGATAAGGCGTCTGACTTCGAATCAGAAGATTGAGGGTTTGAGTCCCTTCGTGGTCGTATCTTTGCTAATATCCCAATAGGCAGAGATGCCAGAAGTTTTGCAAGCGAAATAGCCTCTATGTGATGTTCTGGTCAACTATAGACATCTGAATAATAGGAAAATCGTTAGGAATTTCAGTTGGCAATATCTCGCTGTCAAGATATCTGACAAGAGAATGTTTGATTACATGACAGTTGGAAATCTTTTTGTCGCCTTTCTCATGCCAAAATTTGGGACAGGCTGTCCATCTTACAACAAGACAAAGACAAAAACAAGGGACTCGACTCGAACAGGCTGTCCATCTTACAACAAGACAAAGACAAAAACAAAGACAAAGAAAAAGACCGCGTGGCCTAATGGATAAGGCGTCTGACTTCTAATCAGAAGATTGAGGGTTCAAGACCCTTTGTGGTTGTATCTTTGCTAATATCCCAATAGGCAGAAATGCCAGAAGTTTTGCAAGCAAAATAACCTCTATGTTGTGTCATCAGTGATGTTCTGGTCAACTATAGACATCTGAATAATAGGAAAATCGTTAGGAATTTCAGTTGGCAATATCTCGCTGTCAAGATATCTGACAAGAGAATGTTTGATTACATGACAGTTGGAAATCTTTTTGTCGCCTTTCTCATGCCAACATTTGGGACAGGCTGTCCATCTTACAACAAGACAAAGACAAAAACAAAGACATAGAAAAAGACCGCGTGGCCTAATGGATAAGGCGTCTGACTTCGAATCAGAAGATTGAGGGTTCGAGTCCCTTCGTGGTCGTATCTTTGCTAATATCCCAATAGGCAGAAATGCCAGAAGTGTTGCAAGCGAAATAGCCTCTATGTGATGTTCTGGTCAACTATAGACATCTGAATAATAGGAAAATCGTTAGGAATTTCAGTTGGCAATATCTCGCTGTCAAGATATCTGACAAGAGAATGTTTGATTACATGACAGTTGGAAATCTTTTTGTCGCCTTTCTCATGCCAACATTTGGGACAGGCTGTCCATCTTACAACAAGACAAAGACAAAAACAAAGAAAAAGACCCCGTGGCCTAATGGATAAGGCGTCTGACTTCGAATCAGAAGATTGAGGGTTCGAGTCCCTTCGTGGTCGTATCTTTGCTAATATCCCAATAGGCAGAGATGCCAGAAGTGTTGCAAGCGAAATAGCCTCTATGTGATGTTCTGGTCAACTATAGACATCTGAATAAAAGGAAAATCGTTAGGAATTTCAGTTGGCAATATCTCGCTGTCAAGATATCTGACAAGAGAATGTTTGATTACATGACAGTTGGAAATCTTTTTGTCGCCTTTCTCATGCCAACATTTGGGACAGGCTGTCCATCTTACAACAAGACAAACACAAAAACAAAGACAAAGAAAAAGACCGCGTGGCCTAATGGATAAGGCGTCTGACTTCGAATCAGAAGATTGAGGGTTCGAGTCCCTTCGTGGTCGTATCTTTGCTAATATCCCAATAGGCAGAAATGCCAGAAGTGTTGCAAGCAAAATAGCCTCTATGTGATGTTCTGGTCAACTATAGACATCTGAATAAAAGGAAAATCGTTAGGAATTTCAGTTGGCAATATCTCGCTGTCAAGATATCGGACAAGAGAATGTTTGATTACATGACAGTTGGAAATCTTTTTGTCGCCTTTCTCATGCCAACATTTGGGACAGGCTGTCCATCTTACAACAAGACAAAGACAAAAACAAAGACAAAGAAAAAGACCGCGTGGCCTAATCGTATCTTTGCTAATATCCCAATAGGCAGAAATGCCAGAAGTGTTGCAAGCGAAATCGCCTCTATGTGATGTTCTGGTCAACTATAGACATCTGAATAATAGGAAAATCGTTAGGAATTTCAGTTGGCAATATCTCTGTGTCAAGATATCTGACAAGAGAATGTTTGATTACATGACAGTTGGAAATCTTTTTGTCGCCTTTCTCATGCCAAAATTTGGGACAGGCTGTCCATCTTACAACAAGACAAAGACAAAAACAAGGGACTCGACTCGAACAGGCTGTCCATCTTACAACAAGACAAAGACAAAAACAAAGACAAAGAAAAAGACCGCGTGGCCTAATGGATAAGGCGTCTGACTTCTAATCAGAAGATTGAGGGTTCAAGACCCTTTGTGGTTGTATCTTTGCTAATATCCCAATAGGCAGAAATGCCAGAAGTGTTGCAAGCAAAATAACCTCTATGTTGTGTCATCAGTGATGTTCTGGTCAACTATAGACATCTGAATAATAGGAAAATCGTTAGGAATTTCAGTTGGCAATATCTCGCTGTCAAGAAATCTGACAAGAGAATGTTTGATTACATGACAGTTGGAAATCTTTTTGTCGCCTTTCTCATGCCAACATTTGGGACAGGCTGTCCATCTTACAACAAGACAAAGACAAAAACAAAGACATAGAAAAAGACCGCGTGGCCTAATGGATAAGGCGTCTGACTTCGAATCAAAAGATTGAGGGTTCGAGTCCCTTCGTGGTCGTATCTTTGCTAATATCCCAATAGGCAGAAATGCCAGAAGTGTTGCAAGCGAAATAGCCTCTATGTGATGTTCTGGTCAACTATAGACATCTGAATAATAGGAAAATCGTTAGGAATTTCAGTTGGCAATATCTCTGTGTCAAGATATCTGACAAGAGAATGTTTGATTACATGACAGTTGGAAATCTTTTTGTCGCCTTTCTCATGCCAACATTTGGGACAGGCTGTCCATCTTACAACAAGACAAAGACAAAAACAAAGACAAAGAAAAAGACCGCGTGGCCTAATGGATAAGGCGTCTGACTTCGAATCAGAAGATTGAGGGTTCGAGTCCCTTCGTGGTCGTATCTTTGCTAATATCCCAATAGGCAGAGATGCCAGAAGTGTTGCAAGCGAAATAGCCTCTATGTGATGTTCTGGTCAACTATAGACATCTGAATAATAGGAAAATCGTTAGGAATTTCAGTTGGCAATATCTCGCTGTCAAGATATCTGACAAGAGAATGTTTGATTACATGACAGTTGGAAATCTTTTTTGTCGCCTTTCTCATGCCAAAATTTGGGACAGGCTGTCCATCTTACAACAAGACAAAGACAAAAACAAGGGACTCGACTCGAACAGGCTGTCCATCTTACAACAAGACAAAGACAAAAACAAAGACAAAGAAAAAGACCGCGTGGCCTAATGGATAAGGCGTCTGACTTCTAATCAGAAGATTGAGGGTTCAAGACCCTTTGTGGTTGTATCTTTGCTAATATCCCAATAGGCAGAAATGCCAGAAGTGTTGCAAGCAAAATAACCTCTATGTTGTGTCATCAGTGATGTTCTGGTCAACTATAGACATCTGAATAATAGGAAAATCGTTAGGAATTTCAGTTGGCAATATCTCGCTGTCAAGATATCTGACAAGAGAATGTTTGATTACATGACAGTTGGAAATCTTTTTGTCGCCTTTCTCATGCCAACATTTGGGACAGGCTGTCCATCTTACAACAAGACAAAGACAAAAACAAAGACATAGAAAAAGACCGCGTGGCCTAATGGATAAGGCGTCTGACTTCGAATCAGAAGATTGAGGGTTCGAGTCCCTTCGTGGTCGTATCTTTGCTAATATCCCAATAGGCAGAAATGCCAGAAGTGTTGCAAGCGAAATAGCCTCTATGTGATGTTCTGGTCAACTATAGACATCTGAATAATAGGAAAATCGTTAGGAATTTCAGTTGGCAATATCTCGCTGTCAAGATATCTGACAAGAGAATGTTTGATTACATGACAGTTGGAAATCTTTTTGTCGCCTTTCTCATGCCAACATTTGGGACAGGCTGTCCATCTTACAACAAGACAAAGACAAAAACAAAGAAAAAGACCCCGTGGCCTAATGGATAAGGCGTCTGACTTCGAATCAGAAGATTGAGGGTTCGAGTCCCTTCGTGGTCGTATCTTTGCTAATATCCCAATAGGCAGAGATGCCAGAAGTGTTGCAAGCGAAATAGCCTCTATGTGATGTTCTGGTCAACTATAGACATCTGAATAAAAGGAAAATCGTTAGGAATTTCAGTTGGCAATATCTCGCTGTCAAGATATCTGACAAGAGAATGTTTGATTACATGACAGTTGGAAATCTTTTTGTCGCCTTTCTCATGCCAACATTTGGGACAGGCTGTCCATCTTACAACAAGACAAACACAAAAACAAAGACAAAGAAAAAGACCGCGTGGCCTAATGGATAAGGCGTCTGACTTCGAATCAGAAGATTGAGGGTTCGAGTCCCTTCGTGGTCGTATCTTTGCTAATATCCCAATAGGCAGAAATGCCAGAAGTGTTGCAAGCAAAATAGCCTCTATGTGATGTTCTGGTCAACTATAGACATCTGAATAAAAGGAAAATCGTTAGGAATTTCAGTTGGCAATATCTCGCTGTCAAGATATCGGACAAGAGAATGTTTGATTACATGACAGTTGGAAATCTTTTTGTCGCCTTTCTCATGCCAACATTTGGGACAGGCTGTCCATCTTACAACAAGACAAAGACAAAAACAAAGACAAAGAAAAAGACCGCGTGGCCTAATCGTATCTTTGCTAATATCCCAATAGGCAGAAATGCCAGAAGTGTTGCAAGCGAAATCGCCTCTATGTGATGTTCTGGTCAACTATAGACATCTGAATAATAGGAAAATCGTTAGGAATTTCAGTTGGCAATATCTCTGTGTCAAGATATCTGACAAGAGAATGTTTGATTACATGACAGTTGGAAATCTTTTTGTCGCCTTTCTCATGCCAAAATTTGGGACAGGCTGTCCATCTTACAACAAGACAAAGACAAAAACAAGGGACTCGACTCGAACAGGCTGTCCATCTTACAACAAGACAAAGACAAAAACAAAGACAAAGAAAAAGACCGCGTGGCCTAATGGATAAGGCGTCTGACTTCTAATCAGAAGATTGAGGGTTCAAGACCCTTTGTGGTTGTATCTTTGCTAATATCCCAATAGGCAGAAATGCCAGAAGTGTTGCAAGCAAAATAACCTCTATGTTGTGTCATCAGTGATGTTCTGGTCAACTATAGACATCTGAATAATAGGAAAATCGTTAGGAATTTCAGTTGGCAATATCTCGCTGTCAAGATATCTGACAAGAGAATGTTTGATTACATGACAGTTGGAAATCTTTTTGTCGCCTTTCTCATGCCAACATTTGGGACAGGCTGTCCATCTTACAACAAGACAAAGACAAAAACAAAGACAAAGAAAAAGACCGCGTGGCCTAATGGATAAGGCGTCTGACTTCGAATCAGAAGATTGAGGGTTCGAGTCCCTTCGTGGTCGTATCTTTGCTAATATCCCAATAGGCAGAAATGCCAGAAGTGTTGCAAGCGAAATAGCCTCTATGTGATGTTCTGGTCAACTATAGACATCTGAATAATAGGAAAATCGTTAGGAATTTCAGTTGGCAATATCTCGCTGTCAAGATATCTGACAAGAGAATGTTTGATTACATGACAGTTGGAAATCTTTTTGTCGCCTTTCTCATGCCAACATTTGGGACAGGCTGTCCATCTTACAACAAGACAAAGACAAAAACAAAGACAAAGAAAAAGACCGCGTGGCCTAATGGATAAGGCGTCTGACTTCGAATCAGAAGATTGAGGGTTCGAGTCCCTTCGTGGTCGTATCTTTGCTAATATCCCAATAGGCAGAAATGCCAGAAGTGTTGCAAGCGAAATAGCCTCTATGTGATGTTCTGGTCAACTATAGACATCTGAATAATAGGAAAATCGTTAGGAATTTCAGTTGGCAATATCTCGCTGTCAAGATATCTGACAAGAGAATGTTTGATTACATGACAGTTGGAAATCTTTTTGTCGCCTTTCTCATGCCAACATTTGGGACAGGCTGTCCATCTTACAACAAGACAAAGACAAAAACAAAGACAAAGAAAAAGACCGCGTGGCCTAATGGATAAGGCGTCTGACTTCGAATCAGAAGATTGAGGGTTCGAGTCCCTTCGTGGTCGTATCTTTGCTAATATCCCAATAGGCAGAAATGCCAGAAGTGTTGCAAGCAAAATAGCCTCTATGTGATGTTCTGGTCAACTATAGACATCTGAATAATAGGAAAATCGTTAGGAATTTCAGTTGGCAATATCTCGCTGTCAAGATATCTGACAAGAGAATGTTTGATTACATGACAGTTGGAAATCTTTTTGTCGCCTTTCTCATGCCAACATTTGGGACAGGCTGTCCATCTTACAACAAGACAAAAACAAAGACAAAGAAAAAGACCGCGTGGCCTAATGGATAAGGCGTCTGACTTCGAATCAGAAGATTGAGGGTTCGAGTCCCTTCGTGGTCGTATCTTTGCTAATATCCCAATAGGCAGAAATGCCAGAAGTGTTGCAAGCAAAATAGCCTCTATGTGATGTTCTGGTCAACTATAGACATCTGAATAATAGGAAAATCGTTAGGAATTTCAGTTGGCAATATCTCGCTGTCAAGATATCTGACAAGAGAATGTTTGATTACATGACAGTTGGAAATCTTTTTGTCGCCTTTCTCATGCCAACATTTGGGACAGGCTGTCCATCTTACAACAAGACAAAGACAAAAACAAAGACAAAGAAAAAGACCGCGTGGCCTAATGGATAAGGCGTCTGACTTCGAATCAGAAGATTGAGGGTTCGAGTCCCTTCGTGGTCGTATCTTTGCTAATATCCCAATAGGCAGAAATGCCAGAAGTGTTGCAAGCAAAATAGCCTCTATGTGATGTTCTGGTCAACTATAGACATCTGAATAATAGGAAAATCGTTAGGAATTTCAGTTGGCAATATCTCGCTGTCAAGATATCTGACAAGAGAATGTTTGATTACATGACAGTTGGAAATCTTTTGTCGCCTTTCTCATGCCAACATTTGGGACAGGCTGTCCATCTTACAACAAGACAAAGACAAAAACAAAGACAAGAAAAAGACCGCGTGGCCTAATGGATAAGGCGTCTGACTTCGAATCAGAAGATTGAGGGTTCGAGTCCCTTCGTGGTCGTATCTTTGCTAATATCCCAATAGGCAGAAATGCCAGAAGTGTTGCAAGCGAAATAGCCTCTATGTGATGTTCTGGTCAACTATAGACATCTGAATAATAGGAAAATCGTTAGGAATTTCAGTTGGCAATATCTCGCTGTCAAGATATCTGACAAGAGAATGTTTGATTACATGACAGTTGGAAATCTTTTTGTCGCCTTTCTCATGCCAAACATTTGGGACAGGCTGTCCATCTTACAACAAGACAAAGACAAAAACAAAGACAAAGAAAAAGACCGCGTGGCCTAATGGATAAGGCGTCTGACTTCGAATCAGAAGATTGAGGGTTCGAGTCCCTTCGTGGTCGTATCTTTGCTAATATCCCAATAGGCAGAAATGCCAGAAGTGTTGCAAGCGAAATAGCCTCTATGTGATGTTCTGGTCAACTATAGACATCTGAATAATAGGAAAATCGTTAGGAATTTCAGTTGGCAATATCTCGCTGTCAAGATATCTGACAAGAGAATGTTTGATTACATGACAGTTGGAAATCTTTTTGTCGCCTTTCTCATGCCAACATTTGGGACAGGCTGTCCATCTTACAACAAGACAAAGACAAAAACAAAGACAAAGAAAAGACCGCGTGGCCTAATGGATAAGGCGTCTGACTTCGAATCAGAAGATTGAGGGTTCGAGTCCCTTCGTGGTCGTATCTTTGCTAATATCCCAATAGGCAGAAATGCCAGAAGTGTTGCAAGCAAAATAGCCTCTATGTGATGTTCTGGTCAACTATAGACATCTGAATAATAGGAAAATCGTTAGGAATTTCAGTTGGCAATATCTCGCTGTCAAGATATCTGACAAGAGAATGTTTGATTACATGACAGTTGGAAATCTTTTTGTCGCCTTTCTCATTGCCAACATTTGGGACAGGCTGTCCATCTTACAACAAGACAAAGACAAAAACAAAGACAAAGAAAAAGACCGCGTGGCCTAATGGATAAGGCGTCTGACTTCGAATCAGAAGATTGAGGGTTCGAGTCCCTTCGTGGTCGTATCTTTGCTAATATCCCAATAGGCAGAAATGCCAGAAGTGTTGCAAGCGAAATAGCCTCTATGTGATGTTCTGGTCAACTATAGACATCTGAATAATAGGAAAATCGTTAGGAATTTCAGTTGGCAATATCTCGCTGTCAAGATATCTGACAAGAGAATGTTTGATTACATGACAGTTGGAAATCTTTTTGTCGCCTTTCTCATGCCAAAATTTGGGACAGGCTGTCCATCTTACAACAAGACAAAGACAAAAACAAAGACAAAGAAAAGACCGCGTGGCCTAATGGATAAGGCGTCTGACTTCGAATCAGAAGATTGAGGGTTCGAGTCCCTTCGTGGTCGTATCTTTGCTAATATCCCAATAGGCAGAAATGCCAGAAGTGTTGCAAGCGAAAATAGCCTCTATGTGATGTTCTGGTCAACTATAGACATCTGAATAATAGGAAAATCGTTAGGAATTTCAGTTGGCAATATCTCGCTGTCAAGATATCTGACAAGAGAATGTTTGATTACATGACAGTTGGAAATCTTTTTGTCGCCTTTCTCATGCCAACATTTGGGACAGGCTGTCCATCTTACAACAAGACAAAGACAAAAACAAAGACAAAGAAAAAGACCGCGTGGCCTAATGGATAAGGCGTCTGACTTCGAATCAGAAGATTGAGGGTTCGAGTCCCTTCGTGGTCGTATCTTTGCTAATATCCCAATAGGCAGAAATGCCAGAAGTGTTGCAAGCGAAATAGCCTCTATGTGATGTTCTGGTCAACTATAGACATCTGAATAATAGGAAAATCGTTAGGAATTTCAGTTGGCAATATCTCGCTGTCAAGATATCTGACAAGAGAATGTTTGATTACATGACAGTTGGAAATCTTTTTGTCGCCTTTCTCATGCCAACATTTGGGACAGGCTGTCCATCTTACAACAAGACAAAGACAAAAAACAAAGAAAAAGACCGCGTGGCCTAATGGATAAGGCGTCTGACTTCGAATCAGAAGATTGAGGGTTCGAGTCCCTTCGTGGTCGTATCTTTGCTAATATCCAATAGGCAGAAATGCCAGAAGTGTTGCAAGCAAAATAGCCTCTATGTGATGTTCTGGTCAACTATAGACATCTGAATAATAGGAAAATCGTTAGGAATTTCAGTTGGCAATATCTCGCTGTCAAGATATCTGACAAGAGAATGTTTGATTACATGACAGTTGGAAATCTTTTTGTCGCCTTTCTCATGCCAACATTTGGGACAGGCTGTCCATCTTACAACAAGACAAAGACAAAACAAAGACAAAGAAAAAGACCGCGTGGCCTAATGGATAAGGCGTCTGACTTCGAATCAGAAGATTGAGGGTTCGAGTCCCTTCGTGGTCGTATCTTTGCTAATATCCCAATAGGCAGAAATGCCAGAAGTGTTGCAAGCAAATAGCCTCTATGTGATGTTCTGGTCAACTATAGACATCTGAATAATAGGAAAATCGTTAGGAATTTCAGTTGGCAATATCTCGCTGTCAAGATATCTGACAAGAGAATGTTTGATTACATGACAGTTGGAAATCTTTTTGTCGCCTTTCTCATGCCAACATTTGGGACAGGCTGTCCATCTTACAACAAGACAAAGACAAAAACAAAGACAAAGAAAAAGACCGCGTGGCCTAATGGATAAGGCGTCTGACTTCGAATCAGAAGATTGAGGGTTCGAGTCCCTTCGTGGTCGTATCTTTGCTAATATCCCAATAGGCAGAAATGCCAGAAGTGTTGCAAGCAAAATAGCCTCTATGTGATGTTCTGGTCAACTATAGACATCTGAATAATAGGAAAATCGTTAGGAATTTCAGTTGGCAATATCTCGCTGTCAAGATATCTGACAAGAGAATGTTTGATTACATGACAGTTGGAAATCTTTTTGTCGCCTTTCTCATGCCAACATTTGGGACAGGCTGTCCATCTTACAACAAGACAAAGACAAAAACAAAGACAAAGAAAAAGACCGCGTGGCCTAATGGATAAGGCGTCTGACTTCGAATCAGAAGATTGAGGGTTCGAGTCCCTTCGTGGTCGTATCTTTGCTAATATCCCAATAGGCAGAAATGCCAGAAGTGTTGCAAGCAAAATAGCCTCTATGTGATGTTCTGGTCAACTATAGACATCTGAATAATAGGAAAATCGTTAGGAATTTCAGTTGGCAATATCTCGCTGTCAAGATATCTGACAAGAGAATGTTTGATTACATGACAGTTGGAAATCTTTTTGTCGCCTTTCTCATGCCAACATTTGGGACAGGCTGTCCATCTTACAACAAGACAAAGACAAAAACAAAGACAAAGAAAAAGACCGCGTGGCCTAATGGATAAGGCGTCTGACTTCGAATCAGAAGATTGAGGGTTCGAGTCCCTTCGTGGTCGTATCTTTGCTAATATCCCAATAGGCAGAAATGCCAGAAGTGTTGCAAGCGAAATAGCCTCTATGTGATGTTCTGGTCAACTATAGACATCTGAATAATAGGAAAATCGTTAGGAATTTCAGTTGGCAATATCTCGCTGTCAAGATATCTGACAAGAGAATGTTTGATTACATGACAGTTGGAAATCTTTTTGTCGCCTTTCTCATGCCAACATTTGGGACAGGCTGTCCATCTTACAACAAGACAAAGACAAAAACAAAGACAAAGAAAAAGACCGCGTGGCCTAATGGATAAGGCGTCTGACTTCGAATCAGAAGATTGAGGGTTCGAGTCCCTTCGTGGTCGTATCTTTGCTAATATCCCAATAGGCAGAAATGCCAGAAGTGTTGCAAGCAAAATAGCCTCTATGTGATGTTCTGGTCAACTATAGACATCTGAATAATAGGAAAATCGTTAGGAATTTCAGTTGGCAATATCTCGCTGTCAAGATATCTGACAAGAGAATGTTTGATTACATGACAGTTGGAAATCTTTTTGTCGCCTTTCTCATGCCAACATTTGGGACAGGCTGTCCATCTTACAACAGACAAAGACAAAAACAAAGACAAAGAAAAAGACCGCGTGGCCTAATGGATAAGGCGTCTGACTTCGAATCAGAAGATTGAGGGTTTCGAGTCCCTTCGTGGTCGTATCTTTGCTAATATCCCAATAGGCAGAAATGCCAGAAGTGTTGCAAGCAAAATAGCCTCTATGTGATGTTCTGGTCAACTATAGACATCTGAATAATAGGAAAATCGTTAGGAATTTCAGTTGGCAATATCTCGCTGTCAAGATATCTGACAAGAGAATGTTTGATTACATGACAGTTGGAAATCTTTTTGTCGCCTTTCTCATGCCAACATTTGGGACAGGCTGTCCATCTTACAACAAGACAAAGACAAAAACAAAGACAAAGAAAAAGACCGCGTGGCCTAATGGATAAGGCGTCTGACTTCGAATCAGAAGATTGAGGTTCGAGTCCCTTCGTGGTCGTATCTTTGCTAATATCCCAATAGGCAGAAATGCCAGAAGTGTTGCAAGCAAAATAGCCTCTATGTGATGTTCTGGTCAACTATAGACATCTGAATAATAGGAAAATCGTTAGGAATTTCAGTTGGCAATATCTCGCTGTCAAGATATCTGACAAGAGAATGTTTGATTACATGACAGTTGGAAATCTTTTTGTCGCCTTTCTCATGCCAACATTTGGGACAGGCTGTCCATCTTACAACAAGACAAAGACAAAAACAAAGACAAAGAAAAAGACCGCGTGGCCTAATGGATAAGGCGTCTGACTTCGAATCAGAGATTGAGGGTTCGAGTCCCTTCGTGGTCGTATCTTTGCTAATATCCCAATAGGCAGAAATGCCAGAAGTGTTGCAAGCGAAAATAGCCTCTATGTGATGTTCTGGTCAACTATAGACATCTGAATAATAGGAAAATCGTTAGGAATTTCAGTTGGCAATATCTCGCTGTCAAGATATCTGACAAGAGAATGTTTGATTACATGACAGTTGGAAATCTTTTTGTCGCCTTTCTCATTGCCAACATTTGGGACAGGCTGTCCATCTTACAACAAGACAAAAACAAAGACAAAGAAAAAGACCGCGTGGCCTAAATGGATAAGGCGTCTGACTTCGAATCAGAAGATTGAGGGTTCGAGTCCCTTCGTGGTCGTATCTTTGCTAATATCCCAATAGGCAGAAATGCCAGAAGTGTTGCAAGCAAAATAGCCTCTATGTGATGTTCTGGTCAACTATAGACATCTGAATAATAGGAAATCGTTAGGAATTTCAGTTGGCAATATCTCGCTGTCAAGATATCTGACAAGAGAATGTTTATTACATGACAGTTGGAAATCTTTTTGTCGCCTTTCTCATGCCAACATTTGGGACAGGCTGTCCATCTTACAACAAGACAAAAGACAAAAACAAAGACAAAGAAAAAGACCGCGTGGCCTAATGGATAAGGCGTCTGACTTCGAATCAGAAGATTGAGGGTTCGAGTCCCTTCGTGGTCGTATCTTTGCTAATATCCCAATAGGCAGAAATGCCAGAAGTGTTGCAAGCAAAATAGCCTCTATGTTGGATGTTCTGGTCAACTATAGACATCTGAATAATAGGAAAATCGTTAGGAATTTCAGTTGGCAATATCTCGCTGTCAAGATATCTGACAAGAGAATGTTTGATTACATGACAGTTGGAAATCTTTTTGTCGCCTTTCTCATGCCAACATTTGGGACAGGCTGTCCATCTTACAACAAGACAAAGACAAAAACAAAGACAAAGAAAAAGACCGCGTGGCCTAATGGATAAGGCGTCTGACTTCGAATCAGAAGATTGAGGGTTCGAGTCCCTTCGTGGTCGTATCTTTGCTAATATCCCAATAGGCAGAAATGCCAGAAGTGTTGCAAGCGAAATAGCCTCTATGTGATGTTCTGGTCAACTATAGACATCTGAATAATAGGAAAATCGTTAGGAATTTCAGTTGGCAATATCTCGCTGTCAAGATATCTGACAAGAGAATGTTTGATTACATGACAGTTGGAAATCTTTTTGTCGCCTTTCTCATGCCAACATTTGGGACAGGCTGTCCATCTTACAACAAGACAAAGACAAAAACAAAGACAAAGAAAAAGACCGCGTGGCCTAATGGATAAGGCGTCTGACTTCGAATCAGAAGATTGAGGGTTCGAGTCCCTTCGTGGTCGTATCTTTGCTAATATCCCAATAGGCAGAAATGCCAGAAGTGTTGCAAGCGAAATAGCCTCTATGTGATGTTCTGGTCAACTATAGACATCTGAATAATAGGAAAATCGTTAGGAATTTCAGTTGGCAATATCTCGCTGTCAAGATATCTGACAAGAGAATGTTTGATTACATGACAGTTGGAAATCTTTTTGTCGCCTTTCTCATGCCAACATTTGGGACAGGCTGTCCATCTTACAACAAGACAAAGACAAAAACAAAGACAAAGAAAAAGACCGCGTGGCCTAATGGATAAGGCGTCTGACTTCGAATCAGAAGATTGAGGGTTCGAGTCCCTTCGTGGTCGTATCTTTGCTAATATCCCAAAAGGCAGAAATGCCAGAAGTGTTGCAAGCGAAATAGCCTCTATGTGATGTTCTGGTCAACTATAGACATCTGAATGATAGGAAAATCGTTAGGAATTTCAGTTGGCAATATCTCGCTGTCAAGATATCTGACAAGAGAATGTTTGATTACATGACAGTTGGAAATCTTTTTGTCGCCTTTCTCATGCCGACATTTGGGACAGGCTGTCCATCTTACAACAAGACAAAAACAAAGACAAAGAAAAAGACCGCGTGGCCTAATGGATAAGGCGTCTGACTTTGAATCAGAAGATTGAGGGTTCGAGTCCCTTCGTGGTCGTATCTTTGCTAATATCCCAATAGGCAGAAATGCCAGAAGTGTTGCAAGCAAAATAACCTCTATGTTGCGTCATCAGTGATGTTCTGGTCAACTATAGACATCTGAATAATAGGAAAATGGTTAGGAATTTCAGTTGGCAATATCTCGCTGTCAAGATATCTGACAAGAGAATGTTTGATTACATGACAGTTGGAAATCTTTTTGTCGCCTTTCTCATGCCAACATTTGGGACAGGCTGTCCATCTTACAACAAGACAAAGACAAAAACAAAGACAAAGAAAAAGACCGCGTGGCCTAATGGATAAGGCGTCTGACTTCGAATCAGATTTGTTCGAGTCCCTTCGTGGTCGTATCTTTGCTAATATCCCAATAGGCAGAAATGCCAGAAGTGTTGCAAGCAAAATAGCCTCTATGTGATGTTCTGGTCAACTATAGACATCTGAATAAAAGGAAAATCGTTAGGAATTTCAGTTGGCAATATCTCGCTGTCAAGATATCTGACAAGAGAATGTTTGATTACATGACAGTGGAATCTTTTTGTCGCCTTTCTCATGCCAACATTTGGGACAGGCTGTCCATCTTACAACAAGACAAAGACAAAAACAAAGACAAAGAAAAAGACCGCGTGGCCTAATCGTATCTTTGCTAATATCCCAATAGGCAGAAATGCCAGAAGTGTTGCAAGCGAAATCGCCTCTATGTGATGTTCTGGTCAACTATAGACATCTGAATAATAGGAAAATCGTTAGGAATTTCAGTTGGCAATATCTCTGTGTCAAGATATCTGACAAGAGAATGTTTGATTACATGACAGTTGGAAATCTTTTTGTCGCCTTCTCATGCCAAAATTTTGGACAGGCTCTCCATCTTACACAAGACAAAGACAAAAACAAGGGGACTCGACTCGAACAGGCTGTCCATCTTACAACAAGACAAAGACAAAAACAAAGGAAAAAGAGCCGCGTGGCCTAATGGATAAGGCGTCTGACTTCTAATCAGAAGATTGAGGGTTAAGTCCCTTCGTGGTCGTATCTTTGCTAATATCCCAATAGGCAGAAATGCCAGAAGTGTTGCAAGCAAAATAACCTCTATGTTGTGTCATCAGTGATGTTCTGGTCAACTATAGACATCTGAATAATAGGAAAATCGTTAGGAATTTCAGTTGGCAATATCTCGCTGTCAAGATATCTGACAAGAGAATGTTTGATTACATGACAGTTGGAAATCTTTTTGTCGCCTTTCTCATGCCAACATTTGGGACAGGCTGTCCATCTTACAACAAGACAAAGACAAAAAACAAAGACAAAGAAAAAGACCGCGTGGCCTAATGGATAAGGCGTCTGACTTCGAATCAGAAGATTGAGGGTTCGAGTCCCTTCGTGGTCGTATCTTTGCTAATATCCCAATAGGCAGAAATGCCAGAAGTGTTGCAAGCAAAATAGCCTCTATGTGATGTTCTGGTCAACTATAGACATCTGAATAATAGGAAAATCGTTAGGAATTTCAGTTGGCAATATCTCGCTGTCAAGATATCTGACAAGAGAATGTTTGATTACATGACAGTTGGAAATCTTTTTGTCGCCTTTCTCATGCCAACATTTGGGACAGGCTGTCCATCTTACAACAAGACAAAGACAAAAACAAAGACAAAGAAAAAGACTGCGTGGCCTAATGGATAAGGCGTCTGACTTCGAATCAGAAGATTGAGGGTTCGAGTCCCTTCATGGTCGTATCTTTGCTAATATCCCAAAAGGCAGAGATGCCAGAAGTTTTGCAAGCGAAATAGCCTCTATGTGATGTTCTGGTCAACTATAGACATCTGAATAATAGGAAAATCGTTAGGAATTTCAGTTGGCAATATCTCGCTGTCAAGATATCTGACAAGAGAATGTTTGTGATAGGTGAAAATTCACCCTCAAGTTACTTCAGGACTCCAGAGTTGTCAATCAGTATATTTATTCAACAAGAGCAATTGCAATCGGGCTCACTCACAGCACAAGGATGAAAGTGAAGCAATGATAAACACATCGCACAAGGTTTATATAGACAGAAGTTGAGCATTCAGCAGGGAAAACCACGTGGTGGATTTCTCACGTCGGAGGCAAGGATGGAAGTTTTGCCCAAGGTCGGAAGAAGCACAGTTCGTCCCTTATTATCACTTCTGGTCTAAACATACTCTTGTACAAAATGCAGACTAAGTGGCACCTAATATTCTAAGTTACACAGGAACACAGAAAAGCCATGTCCCTGTTAAAGAGAAAAGCATATAAGATAATTATTAAAACAAGGCACTTGATTCATATATTCAAAAGTCATTAACAGTGTTTGGTAATTATCTCCATCAATCCACCCTTTTATCCGTTTCAATGGATAATCAAAATTACAATCATAATCACAAATCAACATTATAAGCGTACATTATCAATTTCAATGGATAACCTCAAAATCATCACTCTGAGCTTCTTCACATGGATTTCGGAACAGAGATCATTACTGAGCATTTATTCATCTACCTTCGTAAGTAATTATCAAGCAAAATTTCCATCAGAGGCACAAGCGCTCTGTATTTGTAAGGCAGGTATTGGTTGTCAGCAGTGTTAATCATTCCAGTCACCTCTTCCGTATACAGGGTACAACACAGCATGCACAGGTTGCCAACAGACACAGGAATAACCAAATCACTCCCACACAAGACATTCAAAATTTCTTCCCATGAGGAAAACATTCTTGGCAGGGCACCGAACCCAATCCTGCGTGCCAATTCCCTCTTGCATTTTGTCTGACAACTTTTGCATCTTTTGTAGGATTCAGATCTAAGTCTTTCCCATCTCCGGTGTTGTCAGGGACATATGTGCAACATTGGTCCGTACCAAGCATGACACAAATGCCTCCATTCATGGCAGTGAGAATTTCAAGCACAGCTGTGTTTTGTCGTGTTACCCTGGAGTTTGCTTGTAGTTCTTCTCTGATCTTTTGTAGTCCGTCTCTGGTCAGGTTTTGGAACTTCATCTCAGTGTAGTAAAGGAAGTTAATCCAGTCTGTGTGTGCTCCGATGACGCACCAGGGGCAAAGGGTAGATGCCAGGCCATTCGCTGCTGGGTTCAAGGCCTTGTAGTAGTCTGGAATGCCTCGGGGAATGCCCAGGCCGTCGAACCAGATCCCGCTGTCATCCCCTGCTTCTCTCCTCCCTCGTACGGAATGCATTGGAACGTTCCTCAGGTACTGGTGAGTCTTGGACCTGGGGGTAATCTGAAAGGGTTGTACTAACATTGTTCTAGCACAAGTTCCAGACCAACCCACAGGCAGTGTAGCTCTTAGTTTTCCTTCCCCACATAACCACCACATATCAGCTATGGCTATATCCTGTACTTCAAGAAGTCTGCCATTCAAACACATCCCCGCTGTTCTACATTCACTGGAAGTATTTAACTGTATTTCTCTCCCATTATCAAGCACATGTGTAATGGTCTTACATTGTGTCCAGTGTCCTAGGTGTGCATCGTTCTTTTCCCCAGGTTTCAAATAGCATTCAAACAGGGCATCTTTGCTAATAATGTGTGGAGGTGGTGCAACATTGTCTGGCATGTAGGGCCAATTAAAATGTGAACAGTCATGCTGTATAGCTGTATCATTAAACGCCCTATTTCCCATCATCAGCAAACATTCTGCAGAACACATTGGCTGTCGTATGTAGTTACATTGGGCAGGAAGTTGTGAACAGTCTTTTCTACGACACGAAGCGTCCGCTAGATGGCACATCTTACACGTGCACTTGTTATCTAGGAGTAATTTGACATGTTCCTTCCAGGCTTCAGTTTCTAAAAATTCTTTATCACAGTGATCTATGTCATAAGGTACAGGGGTCGCCAGGAGTGGTTTGGTCGGCACCCTGGGCCCTGCACAGACTAAACAGTCACCTTGTGGTATGTGCGTTCGGACGGTCTGATTTACCCATTTCCACCATGGATGATCTTTAGCCAGGTCCCATCGTGGATATTCGTCCAGGGCTGGTCTCTGCTGTCTCATCCATAAGTATGTTAATAGAACAACAATGTAAAATCCTACAGTCGTTGCTAAGAGTCCCCCACATACCTTGGCCCACTTTGAGTAACCTCCCATGACTTTACAGAGGAAGAGACCTCTCACTCCACAATTTCCACTAGGTTCTAATCCCCCAGGACAGTACTGTATCTTCTGCCAGCGGTTGAGACGAATAGAATCTAAACATCTAAACCCCTTTGTAGGCTGGTCTTCTGTCACAGTGGGCACTCCCTGGAAACAGCAAAGAAAGATGATCTTTATTCCTCTGCCTCAGCCGTGTGCAGGCTTACCCGTTTACAGTGAGTCAGATGTATCCACGTGGCTCTCTCGGCTATTTTGACTGCGGTAGGTGTTGACAGTAGCACTTGGTATGGCCCTACCCACCGGGGCGAGTGCCAATGTTTTCTTTTGAGACTTTTGGTTAGAACCCAATCTCCTGGTCCGACCTTGAATTCAGCCTCACAGTGTTCCTGCGGAGGGGAGAGAAGTCTGAGAGCATTTAGTTTTGACAACATCTTTGCCATGTACTCTGAAAGTGTGTATTCAATCTCTTCGTCTGTTTTAGCAAATGGTTTAAGAGCTGGGGCAGTATAGGGTCTTCCATACATCATTTCAAATGGTGACAATCCTTTTGCTGACTTAACTACATGCATGCTTAGTTCCACTAATGGTAAACAATGGACCCATCCTTTGCCCGTATCTTGCATTGCTTTCCTTAGTTTGCTTTTAATCGTTTGATTTGTCCTTTCCACCAGTCCTGCTGACTGAGGGTGGTATGAACAGTGATTTTTCAGTTCTATCCCCATTTGTACGCTGATCAAACGCAGTGTTTGGTTCACAAAATGAGGACCATTATCACTGTAGATCCTGGTAGGAATTCCGAATTTAGGGATAATTCCCGCACATAATGCCTTGGCTACTGCATGAGCATCTGCCTTCTTACTTGGAAATACTTCTACCCATCTAGTAAACACATCTACTATGACTAGGCAATATTTCTTCCCCTCATCCAGGTTTAGTTCAATGAAATCCATGCACAGATATTCAAAAGGATATTGTGGTTCTGGAAACTTGCCAGGTTTCGGTCTGAAGTTCCCCTGTGGATTATTCTTTGCACAGATTAAACATCTTTCACAAAAATGCTTTGAATAAGAAGTAAATCCATAGGTAGTAAAGATCTTATCTACCTCATAGCACATCCCACCCTTTGAGATATGAGTCACCCCATGACTCAATGTCGCAACATATCTGTACAGTGCTTTCGGTAAGATTGGCATGTTTCCATTTTCCCACAGGCCTTCGTCAGTTTGCTTTGCTCCGTGTTTTAACCACAATCTTTTTTCGTGTTTTGGTGCTTGGTGTTGCATGTCTTTCAATATTGTGAGGTCTAATTCTTCATTGTGTATCTGTCAGATGGTTGTTGCAGTGCGGCCTGTTTTGCGGCTTCGTCTGCTTTGTGGTTTCCCAATGAAACCGGGTCTTTTGCATGTGTGTGCGCAGCGCACTTCATGATTGCCACTGCTTTTGGAAGTTGTAGTGCTGATATCAGTTCTAGTATCAGGTCTCTATGTGTGATAGGTTTACCTGTAGATGTGATCATTCCCCTGTTTGCCCACTGACCTGCGAACACATGGCATGTGGAGAAAGCATAGTTGCTATCTGTGTAGATATTAACTGTCTTTCAGTACCAAGCTTGCATGCTTCAGTAAGGGCAATCAGTTC
Organism: Clupea harengus; assembly: GCF_900700415.2. Lineage (NCBI taxonomy): Eukaryota > Metazoa > Chordata > Actinopteri > Clupeiformes > Clupeidae > Clupea > Clupea harengus. The sequence continues at coordinate 136,982 of NW_024879605.1, read as the reverse complement.
CGCTGCCTGTGCGGAATAGTGGGCGAGTAGTGGCTCTGCCTTCAAGGTTTTCTCTGCTGTGACTACAGCGTAACCCGTTGCATTACTGCCATCAAGGTTCTTTTTGCTTGAACCATCAAACAAACATAGTTAAATCAGCTTCTGGAAAAGGCATATCTCGTTAGGTCAGCTCTGGCTTGCCATTGTCTTATCTGTCCTCAGCAACACAATCATGTGGGTTCCCATCCTCTGCCGTAGGTAAAAGTGGTAAGCTGGGTTTAAAGTCACACAGCGCTCAATAGTGATATGAGGCTGCCGAGAGCAAAACAGTCATGCAAGATAAGTGTCTGGCTGGTGACATGTAAGCATGTTTTTGTTGTAGCAACAAAAACAGATACCGCATGTGGAACCTTCAGTGTAAGTGGACTGTATAGTACAATAGGAGCAGAGGCCTGCACCGCCAAGGCTGCAGCCACTACTGCTTGTAAACATTCAGACATTGCTTGGGCTACTGGATCTAGCCGTGTGGAATAATATGCCACTGGCTTCAACTTAAGTCCCCACTCCTGCAATTAACAAAGATGTCATATAACCTTTTTTACAGTCTACGGCTTTGTATGAACGGACCTTGTCGTGTCATGGATGTGCTAAGACAGCAGAACTAACCAAAAGTTGCTTAATGTGATCAAAATGCCTTGCCTAGCCTCCTCAGTCCATTCAATAAGATCTCTTGCTGACATGGGTTGAGAATAAATTAAACTCTGTAATATTTGTGTCTCCAACGCATAGTTAGGAATCCACTGTCTACAGAAGTTAGTTATTCCCAAAAGGACATCATCTGTTTCTTTGTCTGTGGTTGGGGTGCTGCTAAAATAGCTTTCTTTCTCTCTGGGTCTAGTGAGCGACCCAGTGCTGAGATAACATAGCCCAGATATTTAACTTCAGTGGACCACAGCTGTAACTTGTTTTTACTGGCTTTGTGGCCTTGTCCGCTAAAATTTCAATAAGGCTATGGTATCTTGTTTACAAGTCCCTGATCAGGGATGAGACAAGGATGTCATCAACATAAAGGAGGAGATTACTAAGTCCAGGTGGTGTGAATTTAGCTAAGTTTGAGCTCATGGCCTGTGAAAAATATAGTGGGTGATTCACAGTACCCTTGTGGTAGCCGAGTCCAAGTCCAGCGTTTCCCTCAAAAGTGAAGGCAAACCAGAACTGGCACTCGGGTTTCACTGTAATTGAAAAAAATGCATTTGCTAAGTCAATTACAGAAAAATGAGATCGCATTCTTAGGTATTTTATTTAACAGAGTGCTGGGGTCAGGTACAATGGGAGCTCTGGGAATGACTGCAAGATTTACTGCTTTTAAATCCTGCACCATTCGCCAACTCTGTGAGGGGGGTGCCTTTTTTACAGGAAAAATCGGTGTGTTACATGGGGAGTCTGGGCAAGGTATTATTACCCCTCTTTCTCTGAGTGTTTTGAACACAGGAGCTATGCCTTCTATGGCTTCTCTTCTTAATGGGTATTGTCTTTGATAAGGTCGATATGACCCTTTAGGTGTTATCTCAACAGGAGCTATGCCAGTTATTTTACCTACATCCGCAGGCCCTTGTGACCATAACTGTTTGGGGAGACAATTTAGCTCAGTTTCCTCCTCAGTGGTCAGATAAACTGTTTGTCACTCCTTTATCAGCCCCTCACCCTCTTGCTCACTGACCCTTATCGGCTTAAGGCCATATGTTGTTGGAACAACTCCAATCCCCAACCCACACATAACATCTCTTCCTAGTAAATTAATGGGGCATGTTTTTGAAACAATAATCTGACATTGAGCTGTTTTGCCCGTTTGCGGGTCTTCGAAGACAATAGGATCGGTGTACGGCTCAGTTTCGAGATGCCCAGAGGCGGATCTGACTATGACTTTCTCTCCAGACAATCTCACCGTGCCCGTCATGTCTTTCTCTCTGAGTACTGTTCTGCAGGCACCAGAGTCACACAAAAATGTCATTGTTTTTCCTGCCATTATCAGTGTAAGTCTTGCGCTGTTTGGAGTAGCCATTAAAGCAAAGACATTTTCATAATCAATGTTTAAAATTTCCTCTGTGTCATTGTCTTCTAAGTAACCCTCAGTCGGGCTGGGAGGAGGTGGCCACCTCTCTCCAGCTGTTACGTCTAGTCATTGTCTTCTGTCCTCCCTTTCCCTAGGAACTCTGTTGTCATCCTTTCCCATTAACTCCGTTGTCATGTCTTTCCCTTTGAGCTCTGTTGTGGCAGTCTTTGGCCCAATGCCGTCTTTCCCACATACATAACAGTAATTCTCCCAGTTTTCTGACCTTCTATTTCCCTTGTTTCCTCCTCTTCTTCTCCCCCTTTTCTTCTATTAGATTGCCCCCTGGCGTTCGTCTCACGGTCTGTTTGTACCTCATGGATTTCAAATTTGTTAACCATTTTTCTTTTCTTTACTCTAGGATAAAGCTTTCTGCATGAGCAAGCCATTTGCTTAACAGGGTTAAACCCGTTCTTTTGCCATTGTATCAGATGTTTTTTTATAAACGTGCTGATTTCCGTTCTCATCCCTCCCATGAAAGCATTTTTTAACTGCATTGCGTAAGGCCCTTCATCTTCCCATACAGGTGGTTCGGTCATCCCACTATGTACTTTGAAAATTTTCCTTAGTCTTTCTAAGTATTCTTGAATTGTTTTCTTTTTCTTTTTGCATACAATCAGCTATCTTAGAGAAGTCTGCGTGTCCACGGAAATGTTGTTGTATTCTCCCTATGAGGGCGTTCTATTCTAGTCCAATACTCACTGGTATTGTCTTGTGAATAGTTCAGTGGTCTGCCGTTCTGGCCGATCGCAGTCCAGGTATCAGCGACCTGGTACCACTCTATTCCCAGGACTTCTCTGACACATGTCTCGAACTCAGCTGCGTTCGGACGGAAACTGTCTGCCATCAGTCTTAGCTTTGCAATGCAATCTTCTGGGCCATCTTTAGGGTGTGGTATGTCAGCGGTTACGCTTTTCACATCGTTTATTGTCCAAGCTCTATATACCCACACTGTAGGATTAGTGTCTTGATCCCCTGCATTAGGGTTTGGCATTTCTATCATCGGAGCAATTAGATCATTTTCTTCAGCTTCGATAAGTGGATCATTTCCTAACAGTCTATTTGTATTTGCTTTTCTGTTATCTCTAACACGTTGGGAGAATCTTCCTCTAGGAGGTTGTCCGGGGTTACAGGGCGTAGCACTGTATTTGTTGGGTTGTCAATAGTTTCCCCATGAAAACGGATCTATTGGAGCCGGAAGTGGTGGATATATTGCTGGAATAGGGATAAGCACAGGAGGTTGCTCCTCATTCGCTCTGCCAGTTATGTCTATCACTGGTGTATCATCAATCTGAATAAGCAGAGGAGGTTGCTCCTCTGCTCTCCTAGTTCTGCCTATCACTGGTGCATCATTATCCTCATTTGCTTTGTAAGCAATCAGGTGTTGTTGTATCTTTTGTAATTGTTCGTTTACTGACTCTCTTTGATTAGTGGCTCTCCTTTTCGCTACAACCATGCCATATTTGGGCCTCCCTTAACCCAAGTTTTTCTTGCATGTGGTTATCACCACAGGCCTTCTCTCTGATTTTTTGTATCAAGTCAGCAGTTGCCTCTACTTTAGCTCTCCCTCAAATCCAAAATCTTTTTTTCCACATATGTCTATGCCTTACACAGTCAGCGCTTGCTTGTATTGCCATATGTTTCATATCCCCCTCTAACTGGGATATGTCATCAATTTTAGATCCCTTGTTTCCCATTTTTAATTATTGTTAAAACTCTTTAGTCTAAAACAACACAAGGTAAGAGGGAACGGATAGACCTTTGAAAGACTTCTCCGGAGTCGTCTAGAAATAGGTCTAGAGAGTTTGTACAGGCTTCCAGTGGCCAAGGGGATATATCTCTAATTTACCCCGAAGAGTTTGCGGAGGACCCCCTACCACGCAGGTTTATCTCTCATTCACACCCTGAAGAGTTTGCGGAGGACCCCCTACCACGCAGGTTTATCTCTCATTTACAACCTTTTTACACAGCTAGCAAATTCGTTCAACACACGAGGCAAGCAGGAATATCTCTAACAAGTCTGTAACCTTAAAGAATTCTCTCTCTACCCCGCGGAGAACAGGCAACACAGCCCCACTCGAAGACACGTGTACACAAAACCGAAACAAACAATAAACCAACAATATACTCACAAACAGCTCGGAGTCCACCCCCTACAGTCCGATTCAGTTCCTTCACTCTCGGCTCTCCTCGCTGGCAGGCCCTGGCCTCCTTCCAATTCAAGTTGGAGGTCTTTAGAAAAGGAGATGTTGTCTCCCCCGTGAACGGTTTCAGATCCTGATAATTAGCCCAGCGTGGAGAGTCGAAGAGGTTGTTGGAATCCCGGTCACGAAGCCCCCAAATATGATAGGTGAAAATTCACCCTCAAGTTACTTCAGGACTCCAGAGTTGTCAATCAGTATATTTATTCAACAAGAGCAATTGCAATCGGGCTCACTCACAGCACAAGGATGAAAGTGAAGCAATGATAAACACATCGCACAAGGTTTATATAGACAGAAGTTGAGCATTCAGCAGGGAAAACCACGTGGTGGATTTTCTCACGTCGGAGGCAAGGATGGAAATTTTGCCCAAGGTCGGAAGAAGCACAGTTCGTCCCTTATTATCACTTCTGGTCTAAACATACTCTTGTACAAAATGCAGACTAAGTGGCACCTAATATTCTAACTTACACAGGAACACAGAAAAGCCATGTCCCTGTTAAAGAGAAAAGCATATAAGATAATTATTAAAACAAGGCACTTGATTCATATATTCAAAAGTCATTAACAGTGTTTGGTAATTATCTCCATCAGTTTGATTACATGACAGTTGGAAATCTTTTTGTCGCCTTTCTCATGCCAACATTTGGGACAGGCTGTCCATCTTACAACAAGACAAAGACAAAAACAAAGACAAAGAAAAAGACCGCGTGGCCTAATGGATAAGGCGTCTGACTTCGAATCAGAAGATTGAGGGTTCGAGTCCCTTCGTGGTCGTATCTTTGCTAATATCCCAATAGGCAGAAATGCCAGAAGTGTTGCAAGCAAAATAGCCTCTATGTGATGTTCTGGTCAACTATAGACATCTGAATAATAGGAAAATCGTTAGGAATTTCAGTTGGCAATATCTCGCTGTCAAGATATCTGACAAGAGAATGTTGATTACATGACAGTTGGAAATCTTTTTGTCGCCTTTCTCATGCCAACATTTGGGACAGGCTGTCCATCTTACAACAAGACAAAGACAAAACAAAGACAAAGAAAAAGACTGCGTGGCCTAATGGATAAGGCGTCTGACTTCGAATCAGAAGATTGAGGGTTCGAGTCCCTTCGTGGTCGTATCTTTGCTAATATCCCAATAGGCAGAAATGCCAGAAGTGTTGCAAGCAAAATAGCCTCTATGTGATGTTCTGGTCAACTATAGACATCTGAATAATAGGAAAATCGTTAGGAATTTCAGTTGGCAATATCTCGCTGTCAAGATATCTGACAAGAGAATGTTTGATTACATGACAGTTGGAAATCTTTTTGTCGCCTTTCTCATGCCAACATTTGGGACAGGCTGTCCATCTTACAACAAGACAAAGACAAAAACAAAGACAAAGAAAAAGACCGCGTGGCCTAATGGATAAGGCGTCTGACTTCGAATCAGAAGATTGAGGGTTCGAGTCCCTTCGTGGTCGTATCTTTGCTAATATCCCAATAGGCAGAAATGCCAGAAGTGTTGCAAGCGAAATAGCCTCTATGTGATGTTCTGGTCAACTATAGACATCTGAATAATAGGAAAATCGTTAGGAATTTCAGTTGGCAATATCTCGCTGTCAAGATATCTGACAAGAGAATGTTTGATTACATGACAGTTGGAAATCTTTTTGTCGCCTTTCTCATGCCAACATTTGGGACAGGCTGTCCATCTTACAACAAGACAGAGACAAAAACAAAGACAAAGAAAAAGACTGCGTGGCCTAATGGATAAGGCGTCTGACTTCGAATCAGAAGATTGAGGGTTCGAGTCCCTTCGTGGTCGTATCTTTGCTAATATCCCAATAGGCAGAGATGCCAGAAGTGTTGCAAGCGAAATAGCCTCTATGTGATGTTCTGGTCAACTATAGACATCTGAATAATAGGAAAATCGTTAGGAATTTCAGTTGGCAATATCTCGCTGTCAAGATATCTGACAAGAGAATGTTTGATTATATGACAGTTTGGAAATCTTTTTGTCGCCTTTTCTCTTGCCAACATTTGGGACAGGCTGTCCATCTTACAACAAGACAAAGACAAAAACAAAGACAAAGAAAAAGACCGCGTGGCCTAATGGATAAGGCGTCTGACTTCGAATCAGAAGATTGAGGGTTCGAGTCCCTTCGTGGTCGTATCTTTGCTAATATCCCAATAGGCAGAAATGCCAGAAGTGTTGCAAGCAAAATAGCCTCTATGTGATGTTCTGGTCAACTATAGACATCTGAATAATAGGAAAATCGTTAGGAATTTCAGTTGGCAATATCTCGCTGTCAAGATATCTGACAAGAGAATGTTTGATTACATGACAGTTGGAAATCTTTTTGTCGCCTTTCTCATGCCAACATTTGGGACAGGCTGTCCATCTTACAACAAGACAAGACAAAAACAAAGACAAAGAAAAAGACTGCGTGGCCTAATGGATAAGGCGTCTGACTTCGAATCAGAAGATTGAGGGTTCGAGTCCCTTCGTGGTCGTATCTTTGCTAATATCCCAATAGGCAGAAATGCCAGAAGTGTTGCAAGCAAAATAGCCTCTATGTGATGTTCTGGTCAACTATAGACATCTGAATAATAGGAAAATCGTTAGGAATTTCAGTTGGCAATATCTCGCTGTCAAGATATCTGACAAGAGAATGTTTGATTACATGACAGTTGGAAATCTTTTTGTCGCCTTTCTCATGCCAACATTTGGGACAGGCTGTCCATCTTACAACAAGACAAAGACAAAAACAAAGACAAAGAAAAAGACCGCGTGGCCTAATGGATAAGGCGTCTGACTTCGAATCAGAAGATTGAGGGTTCGAGTCCCTTCGTGGTCGTATCTTTGCTAATATCCCAATAGGCAGAAATGCCAGAAGTGTTGCAAGCGAAATAGCCTCTATGTGATGTTCTGGTCAACTATAGACATCTGAATAATAGGAAAATCGTTAGGAATTTCAGTTGGCAATATCTCGCTGTCAAGATATCTGACAAGAGAATGTTTGATTACATGACAGTTGGAAATCTTTTTGTCGCCTTTCTCATGCCAACATTTGGGACAGGCTGTCCATCTTACAACAAGACAAAGACAAAAACAAAGACAAAGAAAAAGACCGCGTGGCCTAATGGATAAGGCGTCTGACTTCGAATCAGAAGATTGAGGGTTCGAGTCCCTTCGTGGTCGTATCTTTGCTAATATCCCAATAGGCAGAAATGCCAGAAGTGTTGCAAGCAAAATAGCCTCTATGTGATGTTCTGGTCAACTATAGACATCTGAATAATAGGAAAATCGTTAGGAATTTCAGTTGGCAATATCTCGCTGTCAAGATATCTGACAAGAGAATGTTTGATTACATGACAGTTGGAAATCTTTTGTCGCCTTTCTCATGCCAACATTTGGGACAGGCTGTCCATCTTACAACAAGACAAAGACAAAAACAAAGACAAAGAAAAAGACTGCGTGGCCTAATGGATAAGGCGTCTGACTTCGAATCAGAAGATTGAGGGTTCGAGTCCCTTCGTGGTCGTATCTTTGCTAATATCCCAATAGGCAGAAATGCCAGAAGTGTTGCAAGCAAAATAGCCTCTATGTGATGTTCTGGTCAACTATAGACATCTGAATAATAGGAAAATCGTTAGGAATTTCAGTTGGCAATATCTCGCTGTCAAGATATCTGACAAGAGAATGTTTGATTACATGACAGTTGGAAATCTTTTTGTCGCCTTTCTCATGCCAACATTTGGGACAGGCTGTCATCTTACAACAAGACAAAGACAAAAACAAAGACAAAGAAAAAGACCGCGTGGCCTAATGGATAAGGCGTCTGACTTCGAATCAGAAGATTGAGGGTTCGAGTCCCTTCGTGGTCGTATCTTTGCTAATATCCCAATAGGCAGAAATGCCAGAAGTGTTGCAAGCGAAATAGCCTCTATGTGATGTTCTGGTCAACTATAGACATCTGAATAATAGGAAAATCGTTAGGAATTTCAGTTGGCAATATCTCGCTGTCAAGATATCTGACAAGAGAATGTTTGATTACATGACAGTTGGAAATCTTTTTGTCGCCTTTCTCATGCCAACATTTGGGACAGGCTGTCCATCTTACAACAAGACAAAGACAAAAACAAAGACAAAGAAAAAGACCGCGTGCCTAATGGATAAGGCGTCTGACTTCGAATCAGAAGATTGAGGGTTCGAGTCCCTTCGTGGTCGTATCTTTGCTAATATCCCAATAGGCAGAAATGCCAGAAGTGTTGCAAGCAAAATAGCCTCTATGTGATGTTCTGGTCAACTATAGACATCTGAATAATAGGAAAATCGTTAGGAATTTCAGTTGGCAATATCTCGCTGTCAAGATATCTGACAAGAGAATGTTTGATTACATGACAGTTGGAAATCTTTTTGTCGCCTTTCTCATGCCAACATTTGGGACAGGCTGTCCATCTTACAACAAGACAAAGACAAAAACAAAGACAAAGAAAAAGACCGCGTGGCCTAATGGATAAGGCGTCTGACTTCGAATCAGAAGATTGAGGGTTCGAGTCCCTTCGTGGTCGTATCTTTGCTAATATCCCAATAGGCAGAAATGCCAGAAGTGTTGCAAGCGAAATAGCCTCTATGTGATGTTCTGGTCAACTATAGACATCTGAATAATAGGAAAATCGTTAGGAATTTCAGTTGGCAATATCTCGCTGTCAAGATATCTGACAAGAGAATGTTTGATTACATGACAGTTGGAAATCTTTTTGTCGCCTTTCTCATGCCAACATTTGGGACAGGCTGTCCATCTTACAACAAGACAAAGACAAAAACAAAGACAAAGAAAAAGACCGCGTGGCCTAATGGATAAGGCGTCTGACTTCGAATCAGAAGATTGAGGGTTCGAGTCCCTTCGTGGTCGTATCTTTGCTTAATATCCCAATAGGCAGAAATGCCAGAAGTGTTGCAAGCAAAATAGCCTCTATGTGATGTTCTGGTCAACTATAGACATCTGAATAATAGGAAAATCGTTAGGAATTTCAGTTGGCAATATCTCGCTGTCAAAGATATCTGACAAGAGAATGTTTGATTACATGACAAGTTGGAAATCTTTTTGTCGCCTTTCTCATGCCAACATTTGGGACAGGCTGTCCATCTTACAACAAGACAAAGACAAAAACAAAGACAAAGAAAAAAGACCGCGTGGCCTAATGGATAAGGCGTCTGACTTCGAATCAGAAGATTGAGGGTTCGAGTCCCTTCGTGGTCGTATCTTTGCTAATATCCCAATAGGCAGAAATGCCAGAAGTGTTGCAAAGCAAAATAGCCTCTATGTGATGTTCTGGTCAAACTATAGACATCTGAATAATAGGAAAATCGTTAGGAATTTCAGTTGGCAATATCTCGCTGTCAAGAATATCTGACAAGAGAATGTTATTACATGACAGTTGGAAATCTTTTTGTCGGCCTTTTCTCATGCCAACATTTGGGACAGGCTGTCCATCTTACAACAAGACAAAGACAAAAACAAAGACAAAGAAAAAGACCGCGTGGCCTAATGGATAAGGCGTCCTGACTTCGAATCAGAAAGATTGAGGGTTCGAGTCCCTTCGTGGTCGTATCTTTGCTAAATATCCCAATAGGCAGGAAATGCAGAAGTGTTGCAAGCGAAAATAGCCTCTATGTGGATGTTCTGGTCAACTATAGACATCTGAATAATAGGAAAATCGTTAGGAATTTCAGTTGGCAATATCTCGCTGTCAAGATATCTGACAAGAGAATGTTTTGATTACATGACAGTTGGAAATCTTTTTGTCGCCTTTCTCATGCCACATTTGGGACAGGCTGTCCATCTTACAACAAGACAAAGACAAAAACAAAGACAAAGAAAAAGACCGCGTGGCCTAATGGATAAGGCGTCTGACTTCGAATCAGAAGATTGAGGGTTCGAGTCCCTTCGTGGTCGTATCTTTGCTAATATCCCAATAGGCAGAAATGCCAGAAGTGTTGCAAGCAAAATAGCCCTCTATGTGATGTTCTGGTCAAACTATAGACATCTGAATAATAGGAAAATCGTTAGGAATTTCAGTTGGCAATATCTCGCTGTCAAGATATTCTGACAAGAGAATGTTTGATTACAGGACAGTTGGGAAAATCTTTTGTCGCCTTTCTCATGCCAACATTTGGGACAGGCTGTCCATCTTACAACAAGACAAAGACAAAAACAAAGACAAAGAAAAGACCGCGTGGCCTAATGGATAAGGCGTCTGACTTCGAATCAGAAGATTGAGGGTTCGAGTCCCTTCGTGGTCGTATCTTTGCTAATATCCCAATAGGCAGAAATGCCAGAAGTGTTGCAAGCGAAATAGCCTCTATGTGATGTTCTGGTCAACTATAGACATCTGAATAATAGGAAAATCGTTAGGAATTTCAGTTGGCAATATCTCGCTGTCAAGATATTCTGACAAGAGAATGTTTGATTACATGACAGTTGGAAATCTTTTTGTCGCCTTTCTCATGCCAACATTTGGGGACAGGCTGTCCATCTTACAACAAGACAAAGACAAAAACAAAGACAAAGAAAAAGACCGCGTGGCCTAATGGATAAGGCGTCTGACTTCGAATCAGAAGATTGAGGGTTCGAGTCCCTTCGTGGTCGTATCTTTGCTAATATCCCAATAGGCAGAATGCCAGAAGTGTTGCAAGCAAAATAGCCTCTATGTGATGTTCTGGTCAACTATAGACATCTGAATAATAGGGAAAATCGTTAGGAATTTCAGTTGGCAATATCTCGCTGTCAAGATATTCTGACAAGAGAATGTTTGATTACATGACAGTTGGAAATCTTTTTGTCGCCTTTCTCATGCCAACATTTGGGACAGGCTGTCCATCTTACAACAAGACAAAAGACAAAACAAGACAAAGAAAAAGACCGCGTGGCCTAATGGATAAGGCGTCTGACTTCGAATCAGAAGATTGAGGGTTCGAGTCCCCTTCGTGGTCCGTATCTTTGCTAATATCCCAATAGGCAGAAATGCCAGAAGTGTTGCAAGCAAAAATAGCCTCTATGTGATGTTCTGGTCAACTATAGACATCTGAATAATAGGAAAATCGTTAGGATTTCAGTTGGCAATATCTCGCTGTCAAGATATCTGACAAGAGAATGTTTGATTACATGACAGTTGGAAATCTTTTTGTCGCCTTTCTCATGCCAACATTTGGGACAGGCTGTCCATCTTACAACAAGACAAAGACAAAAACAAAGACAAAGAAAAAGACCGCGTGGCCTAATGGATAAGGCGTCTGACTTCGAATCAGAAGATTGAGGGTTCGAGTCCTTCGTGGTCGTATCTTTGCTAATATCCCAATAGGCAGAAATGCCAGAAGTGTTGCAAGCAAAATAGCCTCTATGTGATGTTCTGGTCAACTATAGACATCTGAATAATAGGAAAATCGTTAGGAATTTCAGTTTGGCAATATCTCGCTGTCAAGATATCTGACAAGAGAATGTTTGATTACATGACAGTTGGAAATCTTTTTGTCGCCTTTCTCATGCCAACATTTGGGACAGGCTGTCCATCTTACAACAAGACAAAGACAAAAACAAGACAAAGAAAAAGACCGCGTGGCCTAATGATAAGGCGTCTGACTTCGAATCAGAAGATTGAGGGTTCGAGTCCCTTCGTGGTCGTATCTTTGCTAATATCCCAATAGGCAGAAATGCCAGAAGTGTTGCAAGCAAAATAGCCTCTATGTGATGTTCTGGTCAACTATAGACATCTGAATAATAGGAAAATCGTTAGGAATTTCAGTTGGCAATATCTCGCTGTCAAGATATCTGACAAGAGAATGTTTGATTACATGACAGTTGGAAATCTTTTTGTCGCCTTTCTCATGCCAACATTTGGGACAGGCTGTCCATCTTACAACAAGACAAAAACAAAGACAAAGAAAAAGACCTGCGTGGCCTAATGGATAAGGCGTCTGACTTCGAATCAGAAGATTGAGGGTTCGAGTCCCTTCGTGGTCGTATCTTTGCTAATATCCCAATAGGCAGAAATGCCAGAAGTGTTGCAAGCAAAATAGCCTCTATGTGATGTTCTGGTCAACTATAGACATCTGAATAATAGAAAATCGTTAGGAATTTCAGTTGGCAATATCTCGCTGTCAAGATATCTGACAAGAGAATGTTGATTACATGACAGTTGGAAATCTTTTTGTCGCCTTTCTCATGCCAACATTTGGACAGGCTGTCCATCTTACAACAAGACAAAGACAAAAACAAAGACAAAGAAAAAGACCGCGTGGCCTAATGGATAAGGCGTCTGACTTCGAATCAGATTGTTCGAGTCCCTTCGTGGTCGTATTTGCTAATATCCCAATAGGCAGAAATGCCAGAAGTGTTGCAAAGCAAAATAGCCTCTATGTGATGTTCTGGTCAACTATAGACATCTGAATAAAAGGAAAATCGTTAGGAATTTCAGTTGGCAATATCTCGCTGTCAAGATATCTGACAAGAGAATGTTTGATTACATGACAGTTGGAAATCTTTTTTGTCGCCTTTCTCATGCCAACATTTGGGACAGGCTGTCCATCTTACAACAAGACAAGACAAAAACAAAGACAAAGAAAAGACCGCGTGCGCCTAATCGTATCTTTGCTAATATCCCAATAGGCAGAAATGCCAGAAGTGTTGCAAGCGAAATGCCTCTATGTGATGTTCTGGTCAACTATAGACATCTGAATAATTAGGAAAATCGTTAGGAATTTCAGTTGGCAATATCTCGCTGTCAAGATATCTGACAAGAGAATGTTTGATTACATGACAGTTGGAAATCTTTTTGTCGCCTTTCTCATGCCAACATTTGGGACAGGCTGTCCATCTTACAACAAGACAAAGACAAAAACAAAGACAAAGAAAAGACCGCGTGGCCTAATGGATAAGGCGTCTGACTTCGAATCAGAAGATTGAGGGTTCGAGTCCCTTCGTGTCGTATCTTTGCTAATATCCAATAGCAGAGATGCCAGAAGTGTTGCAAGTGAAATAGCCTCTATGTGATGTTCTGGTCAACTATAGACATCTGAATAATAGGAAAATCGTTAGGAATTTCAGTTGGCAATATCTCGCTGTCAAGATACCTGACAAGAGAATGTTTGATTACATGACAGTTGGAAATCTTTTTGTCGCCTTTCTCATGCCAAAATTTGGGACAGGCTGTCCATCTTACAACAAGACAGAGACAAAACAAAGACAAAGAAAAAGACTGCGTGGCCTAATGGATAAGGCGTCTGACTTCGAATCAGAAGATTGAGGGTTCGAGTCCCTTCGTGGTCGTATCTTTGCTAATATCCCAATAGGCAGAGATGCCAGAAGTGTTGCAAGCGAAATAGCCTCTATGTGATGTTCTGGTCAACTATAGACATCTGAATAATAGGAAAATCGTTAGGAATTTCAGTTGGCAATATCTCGCTGTCAAGATATCTGACAAGAGAATGTTTGATTACATGACAGTTGGAAATCTTTTTGTCGCCTTTCTCATGCCAACATTTGGGACAGGCTGTCCATCTTACAACAAGACAAAGACAAAAAAAGACAAAGAAAAAGACCGCGTGGCCTAATGGATAAGGCGTCTGACTTCGAATCAGAAGATTGAGGGTTCGAGTCCCTTCGTGGTCGTATCTTTGCTAATATCCCAATAGGCAGAAATGCCAGAAGTGTTGCAAGCAAAATAGCCTCTATGTGATGTTCTGGTCAACTATAGACAATCTGAATAATAGGAATCGTTAAGAATTTCAGTTCAGTTGGAAATCTTTTTGTCGCCTTTTCTCATGCCAACATTTGGGACAGGCTGTCCATCTTACAACAAGACAAGACAAAAACAAAGACAAAGAAAAAGACCGCGTGGCCTAATGGATAAGGCGTCTGACTTCGAATCAGAAGATTGAGGGTTCGAGTCCCTTCGTGGTCGTATCTTTGCTAATATCCCAATAGGCAGAGATGCCATGTTGCAAGCGAAATAGCCTCTATGTGATGTTCTGGTCAACTATAGACATCTGAATAATAGGAAAATCGTTAGGAATTTCAGTTGGCAATATCTCGCTGTCAAGATACCTGACAAGAGAATGTTTGATTACATGACAGTTGGAAATCTTTTTGTCGCCTTTCTCATGCCAAATTTGGGACAGGCTGTCCATCTTACAACAAGATAGAGACAAAAACAAGACAAAGAAAAAGACTGCGTGGCCTAATGGATAAGGCGTCTGACTTCGAATCAGAAGATTGAGGGTTTGAGTCCCTTCGTGGTCGTATCTTTGCTAATATCCCAATAGGCAGAGATGCCAGAAGTTTTGCAAGCGAAATAGCCTCTATGTGATGTTCTGGTCAACTATAGACATCTGAATAATAGGAAAATCGTTAGGAATTTCAGTTGGCAATATCTCGCTGTCAAGATATCTGACAAGAGAATGTTTGATTACATGACAGTTGGAAATCTTTTTGTCGCCAACATTTGGGACAGGCTGTCCATCTTACAACAAGACAAAGACAAAAACAAAGACAAAGAAAAAGACCGCGTGGCCTAATGGATAAGGCGTCTGACTTCGAATCAGAAGATTGAGGGTTCGAGTCCCTTCGTGGTCGTATCTTTGCTAATATCCCAATAGGCAGAGATGCCAGAAGTGTTGCAAGTGAAATAGCCTCTATGTGATGTTCTGGTCAACTATAGACATCTGAATAATAGGAAAATCGTTAGGAATTTCAGTTGGCAATATCTCGCTGTCAAGATACCTGACAAGAGAATGTTTGATTACATGACAGTTGGAAATCTTTTTGTCGCCTTTCTCATGCCAAAATTTGGGACAGGCTGTCCATCTTACAACAAGACAGAGACAAAAACAAAGACAAAGAAAAAGACTGCGTGGCCTAATGGATAAGGCGTCTGACTTCGAATCAGAAGATTGAGGGTTCGAGTCCCTTCGTGGTCGTATCTTTGCTAATATCCCAATAGGCAGAGATGCCAGAAGTGTTGCAAGCGAAATAGCCTCTATGTGATGTTCTGGTCAACTATAGACATCTGAATAATAGGAAAATCGTTAGGAATTTCAGTTGGCAATATCTCGCTGTCAAGATATCTGACAAGAGAATGTTTGATTACATGACAGTTGGAAATCTTTTTGTCGCCTTTCTCATGCCAACATTTGGGACAGGCTGTCCATCTTACAACAAGACAAAGACAAAAACAAAGACAAAGAAAAAGACCGCGTGGCCTAATGGATAAGGCGTCTGACTTCGAATCAGAAGATTGAGGGTTCGAGTCCCTTCGTGGTCGTATCTTTGCTAATATCCCAATAGGCAGAAATGCCAGAAGTGTTGCAAGCAAAATAGCCTCTATGTGATGTTCTGGTCAACTATAGACATCTGAATAATAGGAAAATCGTTAAGAATTTCAGTTGGCAATATCTCGCTGTCAAGATATCTGACAAGAGAATGTTTGATTACATGACAGTTGGAAATCTTTTTGTCGCCTTTCTCATGCCAACATTTGGGACAGGCTGTCCATCTTACAACAAGACAAAGACAAAAACAAAGAAAAAGACCGCGTGGCCTAATGGATAAGGCGTCTGACTTCGAATCAGAAGATTGAGGGTTAGAGTCCCTTCGTGGTCGTATCTTTGCTAATATCCCAATAGGCAGAAATGGCAGAAGTGTTGCAAGCAAAATACCTCTATGTTGCGTCATCAGTGATGTTCTGGTCAACTATAGACATCTGAATAATAGGAAAATCGTTAGGAATTTCAGTTGGCAATATCTCGCTGTCAAGATATCTGACAAGAGAATGTTTGATTACATGACAGTTGGAAATCTTTTTGTCGCCTTTCTCATGCCAACATTTGGGACAGGCTGTCCATCTTACAACAAGACAAAGACAAAAACAAAGACAAAGAAAAAGACCGCGTGGCCTAATGGATAAGGCGTCTGACTTCGAATCAGAAGATTGAGGGTTCGAGTCCCTTCGTGGTCGTATCTTTGCTAATATCCCAATAGGCAGAAATGCCAGAAGTGTTGCAAGCAAAATAGCCTCTATGTGATGTTCTGGTCAACTATAGACATCTGAATAATAGGAAAATCGTTAGGAATTTCAGTTGGCAATATCTCGCTGTCAAGATATCTGACAAGAGAATGTTTGATTACATGACAGTTGGAAATCTTTTTGTCGCCAACATTTGGGACAGGCTGTCCATCTTACAACAAGACAAAGACAAAAACAAAGACAAAGAAAAAGACCGCGTGGCCTAATGGATAAGGCGTCTGACTTCGAATCAGAAGATTGAGGGTTCGAGTCCCTTCGTGGTCGTATCTTTGCTAATATCCCAATAGGCAGAGATGCCAGAAGTGTTGCAAGTGAAATAGCCTCTATGTGATGTTCTGGTCAACTATAGACATCTGAATAATAGGAAAATCGTTAGGAATTTCAGTTGGCAATATCTCGCTGTCAAGATACCTGACAAGAGAATGTTTGATTACATGACAGTTGGAAATCTTTTTGTCGCCTTTCTCATGCCAAAATTTGGGACAGGCTGTCCATCTTACAACAAGACAGAGACAAAAACAAAGACAAAGAAAAAGACTGCGTGGCCTAATGGATAAGGCGTCTGACTTCGAATCAGAAGATTGAGGGTTCGAGTCCCTTCGTGGTCGTATCTTTGCTAATATCCCAATAGGCAGAGATGCCAGAAGTGTTGCAAGCGAAATAGCCTCTATGTGATGTTCTGGTCAACTATAGACATCTGAATAATAGGAAAATCGTTAGGAATTTCAGTTGGCAATATCTCGCTGTCAAGATATCTGACAAGAGAATGTTTGATTACATGACAGTTGGAAATCTTTTTGTCGCCTTTCTCATGCCAACATTTGGGACAGGCTGTCCATCTTACAACAAGACAAAGACAAAAACAAAGACAAAGAAAAAGACCGCGTGGCCTAATGGATAAGGCGTCTGACTTCGAATCAGAAGATTGAGGGTTCGAGTCCCTTCGTGGTCGTATCTTTGCTAATATCCCAATAGGCAGAAATGCCAGAAGTGTTGCAAGCAAAATAGCCTCTATGTGATGTTCTGGTCAACTATAGACATCTGAATAATAGGAAAATCGTTAGGAATTTCAGTTGGCAATATCTCGCTGTCAAGATATCTGACAAGAGAATGTTTGATTACATGACAGTTGGAAATCTTTTTGTCGCCTTTCTCATGCCAACATTTGGGACAGGCTGTCCATCTTACAACAAGACAAAGACAAAAACAAAGAAAAAGACCGCGTGGCCTAATGGATAAGGCGTCTGACTTCGAATCAGAAGATTGAGGGTTAGAGTCCCTTCGTGGTCGTATCTTTGCTAATATCCCAATAGGCAGAAATGGCAGAAGTGTTGCAAGCAAAATAACCTCTATGTTGCGTCATCAGTGATGTTCTGGTCAACTATAGACATCTGAATAATAGGAAAATCGTTAGGAATTTCAGTTGGCAATATCTCGCTGTCAAGATATCTGACAAGAGAATGTTTGATTACATGACAGTTGGAAATCTTTTTGTCGCCTTTCTCATGCCAACATTTGGGACAGGCTGTCCATCTTACAACAAGACAAAGACAAAAACAAAGACAAAGAAAAAGACCGCGTGGCCTAATGGATAAGGCGTCTGACTTCGAATCAGAAGATTGAGGGTTCGAGTCCCTTCGTGGTCGTATCTTTGCTAATATCCCAATAGGCAGAAATGCCAGAAGTGTTGCAAGCAAAATAGCCTCTATGTGATGTTCTGGTCAACTATAGACATCTGAATAATAGGAAAATCGTTAGGAATTTCAGTTGGCAATATCTCGCTGTCAAGATATCTGACAAGAGAATGTTTGATTACATGACAGTTGGAAATCTTTTTGTCGCCTTTCTCATGCCAACATTTGGGACAGGCTGTCCATCTTACAACAAGACAAAGACAAAAACAAAGACAAAGAAAAAGACTGCGTGGCCTAATGGATAAGGCGTCTGACTTCGAATCAGAAGATTGAGGGTTCGAGTCCCTTCATGGTCGTATCTTTGCTAATATCCCAAAAGGCAGAGATGCCAGAAGTTTTGCAAGCGAAATAGCCTCTATGTGATGTTCTGGTCAACTATAGACATCTGAATAATAGGAAAATCGTTAGGAATTTCAGTTGGCAATATCTCGCTGTCAAGATATCTGACAAGAGAATGTTTGTGATAGGTGAAAATTCACCCTCAAGTTACTTCAGGACTCCAGAGTTGTCAATCAGTATATTTATTCAACAAGAGCAATTGCAATCGGCTCACTCACAGCACAAGGATGAAAGTGACAGCAATGATAAACACATCGCACAAGGTGGTTTATATAGACAGAAGTTGAGCATTCAGCAGGGAAAACCACGTGGTGGATTTCTCACGTCGGAGGCAAGGATGGAATTTTGCCCAAGGTCGGAAGAAGCACAGTTCGTCCCTTATTATCACTTCTGGTCTAAACATACTCTTGTACAAAATGCAGACTAAGTGGCACCTAATATTCTAATTACACAGGAACACAGAAAAGCCATGTCCCTGTTAAAGAGAAAAGCATATAAGATAATTATTAAAACAAGGCACTTGATTCATATATTCAAAAGTCATTAACAGTGTTTGGTAATTATCTCCATCAATCCACCCTTTTATCCGTTTCAATGGATAATCAAAATTACAATCATAATCACAAATCAACATTATAAGCGTACATTATCAATTTCAATGGATAACCTCAAAATCATCACTCTGAGCTTCTTCACATGGATTTTCGGAACAGAGATCATTACTGAGCATTATTCATCTACCTTCGTAAGTAATTATCAAGCAAAATTTCCATCAGAGGCACAAGCGCTCTGTATTTGTAAGGCAAGGTATTGGTTGTCAGCAGTGTTAATCATTCCAGTCACCATCTTCCGTATACAGGGTACAACACAGCATGCACAGGTTGCCAACAGACACAGAATAACCAAAATCACTCCCACACAAGACATCAAAATTTCTTCCCATGAGGAAAACATTCTTGGCAGGGCACCGAACCAATCCTGCGTGCCAATTCCCTCTTGCATTTTGTCTGACAACTTTTGCATCTTTTGTAGGATCAGATCTAAGTCTTTCCCATCTCCGGTGTTGTCAGGGACATATGTGCAACATTGGTCCGTACCAAGCATGACACAAATGCCTCCATTCATGGCAGTGAGAATTTCAAGCACAGCTGTGTTTTGTCGTGTTACCCTGGAGTTTGCTTGTAGTTCTTCTCTGATCTTTTGTAGTCCGTCTCTGGTCAGGTTTTGGAACTTCATCTCAGTGTAGTAAAGGAAGTTAATCCAGTCTGTGTGTGCTCCGATGACGCACCAGGGGCAAAGGGTAGATGCCAGGCCATTCGCTGCTGGGTTCAAGGCCTTGTAGTAGTCTGGAATGCCTCGGGGAATGCCCAGGCCGTCGAACCAGATCCCGCTGTCATCCCCTGCTTCTCTCCTCCCTCGTACGGAATGCATTGGAACGTTCCTCAGGTACTGGTGAGTCTTGGACCTGGGGGTAATCTGAAAGGGTTGTACTAACATTGTTCTAGCACAAGTTCCAGACCAACCCACAGGCAGTGTAGCTCTTAGTTTTCCTTCCCCACATAACCACCACATATCAGCTATGGCTATATCCTGTACTTCAAGAAGTCTGCCATTCAAACACATCCCCGCTGTTCTACATTCACTGGAAGTATTTAACTGTATTTCTCTCCCATTATCAAGCACATGTGTAATGGTCTTACATTGTGTCCAGTGTCCTAGGTGTGCATCGTTCTTTTCCCCAGGTTTCAAATAGCATTCAAACAGGGCATCTTTGCTAATAATGTGTGGAGGTGGTGCAACATTGTCTGGCATGTAGGGCCAATTAAAATGTGAACAGTCATGCTGTATAGCTGTATCATTAAACGCCCTATTTCCCATCATCAGCAAACATTCTGCAGAACACATTGGCTGTCGTATGTAGTTACATTGGGCAGGAAGTTGTGAACAGTCTTTTCTACGACACGAAGCGTCCGCTAGATGGCACATCTTACACGTGCACTTGTTATCTAGGAGTAATTTGACATGTTCCTTCCAGGCTTCAGTTTCTAAAAATTCTTTATCACAGTGATCTATGTCATAAGGTACAGGGGTCGCCAGGAGTGGTTTGGTCGGCACCCTGGGCCCTGCACAGACTAAACAGTCACCTTGTGGTATGTGCGTTCGGACGGTCTGATTTACCCATTTCCACCATGGATGATCTTTAGCCAGGTCCCATCTTGGATATTCGTCCAGGGCTGGTCTCTGCTGTCTCATCCATAAGTATGTTAATAGAACAACAATGTAAAATCCTACAGTCGTTGCTAAGAGTCCCCCACATACCTTGGCCCACTTTGAGTAACCTCCCATGACTTTACAGAGGAAGAGACCTCTCACTCCACAATTTCCACTAGGTTCTAATCCCCCAGGACAGTACTGTATCTTCTGCCAGCGGTTGAGACGAATAGAATCTAAACATCTAAACCCCTTTGTAGGCTGGTCTTCTGTCACAGTGGGCACTCCCTGGAAACAGCAAAGAAAGATGATCTTTATTCCTCTGCCTCAGCCGTGTGCAGGCTTACCCGTTTACAGTGAGTCAGATGTATCCACGTGGCTCTCTCGGCTATTTTGACTGCGGTAGGTGTTGACAGTAGCACTTGCGTATGGCCCTACCCACCGGGGCGAGTGCCAATGTTTCTTTTGAGACTTTTGGTTAGAACCCAATCTCCTGGTCCGACCTTGAATTCAGCCTCACAGTGTGTCCGCGGAGGGGAGAGAAGTCTGAGAGCATTTAGTTTTGACAACATCTTTGCCATGTACTCTGAAAGTGTGTATTCAATCTCTTCGTCTGTTTTAGCAAATGGTTTTAAGAGCTGGGGCAGTATAGGGGTCTTTCCATACATCATTTCAAATGGTGACAATCCTTTTGCTGACTTAACTACATGCATGCTTAGTTCCACTAATGGTAAACAATGGACCCATCCTTTGCCCGTATCTTGCATTGCTTTCCTTAGTTTGCTTTTAATCGTTGATTTGTCCTTTCCACCAGTCCTGCTGACTGAGGGTGGTATGAACAGTGATTTTTCAGTTCTATCCCCATTTGTACGCTGATCAAACGCAGTGTTTGGTTCACAAAATGAGGACCATTATCACTGTAGATCCTGGTAGGAATTCCGAATTTAGGGGATAATTCCCGCACATAATGCCTTGGCTACTGCATGAGCATCTGCCTTCTTACTTGGAAATACTTCTACCCATCTAGTAAACACATCTACTATGACTAGGCAATATTTCTTCCCCTCATCCAGGTTTAGTTCAATGAAATCCATGCACAGATATTCAAAAAGGATATTGTGGTTCTGGAAACTTGCCAGGTTTCGGTCTGAAGTTCCCCTGTGGATTATGTCTTTGCACAGATTAAACATCTTTCACAAAAATGCTTTGAATAAGAAGTAAATCCATAGGTAGTAAAGATCTTAATCTACCTCATAGCACATCCCACCCTTTGAGATATGAGTCACCCCATGACTCAATGTCGCAACATATCTGTACAGTGCTTTCGGTAAGATTGGCATGTTTCCATTTTCCCACAGGCCTTCGGTCAGTTTGCTTTGCTCCGTGTTTTAACCACAATCTTTTTTCGTGTTTTGGTGCTTGGTGTTGCCATGTCTTTTCAATATTGTGAGGTCTAATTCTTCAATTGTGTATCTGTCAGATGGTTGTTGCAGTGCGGCCTGTTTTGCGGCTTCGTCTGCTTTGTGGTTTCCCAATGAAACCGGGTCTTTTGCATGTGTGGTGCGCAGCGCACTTCATGATTGCCACTGCTTTTGGAAGTTGTAGTGCTGATATCAGTTCTAGTATCAGGTCTCTATGTGTGATAGGTTTACCTGTAGATGTGATCATTCCCCTGTTTGCCCACTGACCTGCGAACACATGGCATTGTGGAGAAAGCATAGTTGCTATCTGTGTAGATATTAACTGTCTTTTCAGTACCAAGCTTGCATGCTCAGTAAGGGCAATCAGTTCCGCTGCCTGTGCGGAATAGTGGGGAGGTAGTGGCTCTGCCTTCAAGGTTTTCTCTGCTGTGACTACAGCGTAAACCCGTTGCATTACTGCCATCAAGGTTCTTTTTGCTTGAACCATCAACAAACATAGTTAAATCAGCTTCTGGAAAAGGCATATCTCGTAGGTCAGCTCTGGCTGCCATTGTCTTATCTGTCTCAGCAACACAATCATGTGGGTTCCCATCCTCTGCCGTAGGTAAAAGTGTAGCTGGGTTTAAAGTCACACAGCGCTCAATAGTGATATGAGGCTGCGAGAGCAAAACAGTCATGCAAGATAAGTGTCTGGCTGGTGACATGTAAGCATGTTTTTGTTGTAGCAACAAAACAGATACCGCATGTGGAACCTTCAGTGATAAGTGGACTGTATAGTACAATAGGAGCAGAGGCCTGCACCGCCAAGGCTGCAGCCACTACTGCTTGTAAACATTCAGACATTGCTTGGGCTACTGGATCTAGCCGTGTGGAATAATATGCCACTGGTCTCAACTTAAGTCCCCACTCCTGCATTAACAAAGATGTCATATAACCTTTTTTACAGTCTACGGCTTGTATGAACGGCTTGTCGTGTCATGGATGTGCTAAGACAGCAGAACTAACCAAAAGTTTGCTTAATGTGATCAAATGCTTGCCTAGCCTCCTCAGTCCATTCAATAAGATCTCTGCTGACATGGGTTGAGAATAAATTAAACTCTGTAATATTTGTGTCTCCAACGCATAGTTAGGAATCCACTGTCTACAGAAGTTAGTTATTCCCAAAAAGGACATCATCTGTTTCTTTGTCTGTGGTTGGGGTGCTGCTAAAATAGCTTTCTTTCTCTCTGGGTCTAGTGAGCGACCCAGTGCTGAGATAACATAGCCCAGATATTTAACTTCAGTGGACCACAGCTGTAACTTGTTTTTACTGGCTTTGTGGCCTTGTTCCGCTAAAAATTTCAATAAGGCTATGGTATCTTGTTTACAAGTCTCCTGATCAGGGGATGAGACAAGGATGTCATCAACATAAAGGAGGAGATTACTAAGTCCAGGTGGTGTGAATTTAGCTAAGTTTGAGCTCATGGCCTGTGAAAATATAGTGGGTGATTCACAGTACCCTTGTGGTAGCCGAGTCCAAGTCCAGCGTTTTCCCTCAAAAGTGAAGGCAAACCAGAACTGGCACTCGGGTTTCACTGTAATTGAAAAAAATGCATTTGCTAAGTCAATTACAGAAAAATGAGTCGCATTCTTAGGTATTTCATTTAACAGAGTGCTGGGGTCAGGTACAATGGGAGCTCTGGGAATGACTGCAAGATTTACTGCTTTTAAATCCTGCACCATTCGCCAACTCTGTGAGGGGGGTGCCTTTTTTACAGGAAAAATCGGTGTGTTACATGGGGAGTCTGGGCAAGGTATTATTACCCCTCTTTCTCTGAGTGTTTTGAACACAGGAGCTATGCCTTCTATGGCTTCTCTTCTTAATGGGTATTGTCTTTGATAAGGTCGATATGACCCTTTAGGTGTTATCTCAACAGGAGCTATGCCAGTTATTTTACCTACATCCGCAGGCCCTTGTGACCATAACTGTTTGGGGAGACAATTTAGCTCAGTTTCCTCCTCAGTGGTCAGATAAACTGTTTGTCACTCCTTTATCAGCCCCTCACCCTCTTGCTCACTGACCCTTATCGGCTTTAAGGCCATATGTTGTTGGAACAACTCCAATCCCCAACCCACACATAACATCTCTTCCTAGTAAATTAATGGGGCATGTTTTTGAAACAATAATCTGACATTGAGCTGTTTTGCCCGTTTGCGGGTCTTCGAAGACAATAGGATCGGTGTACGGCTCAGTTTCGAGATGCCCAGAGGCGGATCTGACTATGACTTTCTCTCCAGACAATCTCACCGTGCCCGTCATGTCTTTCTCTCTGAGTACTGTTCTGCAGGCACCAGAGTCACACAAAAATGTCATTGTTTTTCCTGCCATTATCAGTGTAAGTCTTGCGCTGTTTGGAGTAGCCATTAAAGCAAAGACATTTTCATAATCAATGTTTAAAATTTCCTCTGTGTCATTGTCTTCTAAGTAACCCTCAGTCGGGCTGGGAGGAGGTGGCCACCTCTCTCCAGCTGTTACGTCTAGTCATTGTCTTCTGTCCTCCCTTTCCCTAGGAACTCTGTTGTCATCCCTTTCCCAATTAACTCCGTTGTCATGTCTTTCCCTTTGAGCTCTGTTGTGGCAGTCTTTGGCCCAATGCCCGTCTTTCCCACATACATAACAGTAATTCTCCCAGTTTTCTGACCTTCTATTTCCCTTGTTTCCTCCTCTTCTTCCTCCCCCTTTTCTTCTATTAGATTGCCCCCTGCGTGTCGTCTCACGGTCTGTTTGTACCTCATGGATTTCAAATTTGTTAACCATTTTCTTTTCTTTCTCTAGGATAAAGCTTTCTGCATGAGCAGCCATTTGCTTAACAGGGTTAAACCCGTTCTTTTGCCATTGTATCAGATGTTTTTTTATAAACGTGCTGATTTCCGTTCTCATCCCTCCCATGAATGCATTTTTTAACTGCATTGCGTAAGGCCCTTCATCTTCCCATACAGGTGGTTCGGTCATCCCACTATGTACTTTGAAAATTTTCCTTAGTCTTTCTAAGTATTCTTGAATTGTTTCTTTTTCTTTTTGCATACAATCAGCTATCTTAGAGAAGTCTGCGTGTCCACGGAAATGTTGTTGTATTCTCCCTATGAGGGCGTCTATTCTAGTCCAATACTCACTGGTATTGTCTTGTGAATAGTTCAGTGGTCTGCCGTTCTGGCCGATCGCAGTCCAGGTATCAGCGACCTGGTACCACTCTATTCCCAGGACTTCTCTGACACATGTCTCGAACTCAGCTGCGTTCGGACGGAAACTGTCTGCCATCAGTCTTAGCTTTGCAATGCAATCTTCTGGGCCATCTTTAGGGTGTGGTATGTCAGCGGTTACGCTTTTCACATCGTTTATTGTCCAAGCTCTATATACGAATACTGTAGGATTAGTGTCTTGATCCCCTGCATTAGGGTTTGGCATTTCTATCATCGGAGCAATTAGATCATTTTCTTCAGCTTCGATAAGTGGATCATTTCCTAACAGTCTATTTGTATTTGCTTTTCTGTTATCTCTAACACGTTGGGAGAATCTTCCTCTAGGAGGTTGTCCGGGGGTTACAGGGCGTAGCACTGTATTTGTTGGGTTGTCAATAGTTCCCCATGAAAACGGATCTATTGGAGCCGGAAGTGGTGGATATATTGCTGGAATAGGGATAAGCACAGGAGGTTGCTCCTCATTCGCTCTGCCAGTTATGTCCATCACTGGTGTATCATCAATCTGAATAAGCAGAGGAGGTTGCTCCTCTGCTCTCCTAGTTCTGCCTATCACTGGTGCATCATTATCCTCATTTGCTTTGTAAGCAATCAGGTGTTGTTGTATCTTTTGTAATTGTTCGTTTACTGACTCTCTTTGATTAGTGGCTCTCCTTTTCGCTACACCATGCCATATTTGGGCCTCCCTTAACCCAAGTTTTTCTTGCATGTGGTTATCACCACAGGCCTTCTCTCTGATTTTTTGTATCAAGTCAGCAGTTGCCTCTACTTTTAGCTCTCCCTCAAATCCAAAAATCTTTTTTCCACATATGTCTATGCCTTACACAGTCAGCGCTTGCTTGTATTGCCATATGTTTCATATCCCCCTCTAACTGGGATATGTCATCAATTTTAGATCCCTTGTTTCCCATTTTTAATTATTGTTAAAACTCTTTAGTCTAAAACAACACAAGGTAAGAGGGAACGGATAGACCTTTAAAAGACTTCTCCGGAGTCGTCTAGAAATAGGTCTAGAGAGTTTGTACAGGCTTCCAGTGGCCAAGGGGATATATCTCTCATTTACCCCGAAGAGTTTGTACAGGCTTCCAGTGGCCAAGGGGATATATCTCTCATTTACCCCGAAGAGTTTGTACAGGCTTCCAGTGGCCAAGGGGATATATCTCTCATTTACCCCGAAGAGTTTGCGGAGGACCCCCTACCACGCAGGTTTATCTCTCATTCACACCCTGAAGAGTTTGCGGAGGACCCCCTACCACGCAGGTTTATCTCTCATTTACAACCTTTTTACACAGCTAGCAAATTCGTTCAACACACGAGGCAAGCAGGAATATCTCTAACAAGTCTGTAACCTTAAAGAATTCCTTCTCTACCCCGCGGAGAACAGGCAACACAGCCCCACTCGAAGACACGTGTACACAAAACCGAAACAAACAATAAACCAACAATATACTCACAAACAGCTCGGAGTCCACCCCCTACAGTCCGATTCAGTTCCTTCACTCTCGGCTCTCCTCGCTGGCAGGCCCTGGCCTCCTTCCAATTCAAGTTGGAGGTCTTTAGAAAAGGAGATGTTGTCTCCCCCGTGCACGGTTTCAGATCCTGATAATTAGCCCAGCGTGGAGAGTCGAAGAGGTTGTTGGAATCCCGGTCACGAGCCCCCAAATATGATAGGTGAAAATTCACCCTCAAGTTACTTCAGGACTCCAGAGTTGTCAATCAGTATATTTATTCAACAAGAGCAATTGCAATCGGGCTCACTCACAGCACAAGGATGAAAGTGAAGCCATGATAAACACATCGCACAAGGTTTATATAGACAGAAGTTGAGCATTCAGCAGGGAAAACCACGTGGTGGATTTCTCACGTCGGAGGCAAGGATGGAAGTTTTGCCCAAGGTCGGAAGAAGCACAGTTCGTCCCTTATTATCACTTCTGGTCTAAACATACTCTTGTACAAAATGCAGACTAAGTGGCACCTAATATTCTAAGTTACACAGGAACACAGAAAAGCCATGTCCCTGTTAAAGAGAAAAGCATATAAGATAATTATTAAAACAAGGCACTTGATTCATATATTCAAAAGTCATTAACAGTGTTTGGTAATTATCTCCATCAGGGTTGTAAGTCTCAAGTCCACTGAAAGAAGGTTTTTGTAAGGGTATCTTTACATTTGATTTAAATAAAAAATGTATTTATTACATTCCTTGTAGTCTCGTGTTATTTCTTAAGTTTTCTAGATTATAACCATATTTGGCACTTTTGCGAAGAAATTTCGAATCAGCCAACGGCCTGGTCTCACTGTTAAACTCAAAAACTCCGACGAGGCTACAGCTGGCATGAAGGAGATCTCAGCACCATGGACAGCATCATCCGTTTCTAGCTGTTCGGCGAACCGCTCCCTGACTTGTCACCAAACAGTCTTCTTGTAGGCTGCAGTGAATTCAAAGGTTCCCAGTTTTATCAGCCTCAAAATGAGCCGCTAAGCAAAAGGAAAACGCTTGGTGGTGTTCTGCAACAAACCAGTTCAAGTGGAACTTTTCCAATTGATTAAAAGCCTGTATATTTCAGCGGTCACCTAATGCAAACATGTCCTACAAGTACTCACCCAGCCAAGAACGGCTCCAGGGTTGCGGGATAGGAAGAAGGCTCGACAGAGGGGAAACGTGCCCACTCTACCGGCAGTACGTTTCCTCCTTGCTGGGTTTATCCCTACCCAATGTGCGAGAGAGCTGCCAAAATGTCTCACAGACGACGGTAAACGTGGCGCTCTCTCCAGCGGTAGTGCGCTGAATGAATAATTCTTGAGAAGACGGGGTTTATATAGCCCTTAAACGTCATAAAACAGACACGTCAAACGAACGCAGCATCAGAATTCAGAAGACTTTCTGCGCTAGCAACTGTTGGCAAGGCAAATGTTGTCAACGCGATCGGATAACAGCCTATCAAATAGCATTATACACTGCGCGTAAAGACGGAAATCCTTGCTCATTCCGACACCACTCAAATTCGTAAGAAATATTAGCGAATATGGACACGCTTCGGGAAAAGAACTATGAGTATGATTTGAGCTTTTTTTCGCTGGCCCCACTGACGATTTAGCAGTATTGTGATTGTATCCGGCCGGAAAGTACAAACACACAATTCTGAATACGTTCAACTGTCTTTTTGTCGTCTCGAAAAACAACGTGTCAGACGAAACAGACACATAAAAAGGACACTTTGTAAGGAGAATAAAACCAAAATCCTGCACATTTCAGTGTCTGATTGAGGCCGCAGCTCCTAATGACCCACCCATTAGCAAATTGGGTCTATTCATATGATAAGAGGATGGTAAATTGGCGATCGCTATTGGGTCATGACGTGGCAAAAAAAAAACGCCCCATTTCACCAGTATAAACAAGTCCACATGTTGGGTTGGTTTCATTCCGACTGAAGAGCCACAAGATGCCGCTACCTATCTCTGCTACTGAGGCTTCGCACCGGATTCAAGAGGAACTTGATCTGGAGAGCGAGGAGGACAACCACTCCTCGGATGAAAGTGGTGAAGACACTGAGGATGAACGCATCCACTTTGAGCTTCGTTTTGACCCCGCTGAAGATATTTGTATTGAGTAAGTTATATTCATTTTACTCTTGTCTTGTATATTCATTTGACTCTAGCTCAATGTATGCTGTTGGTTAACTTATAGGGAGTAAAACGCATGCCATGATTTGCTCTTAGTTGGGTGTATTATTTCAGGTTACTGCCGTCAACTGCACGGTGATTTTGAATCATATATGTCGCTAAGACTATTATACAGTAAAGGCATATCATGCTCAGAGTTAAGTATAAGGTGGACGTTTGGAGTATGTTGTCTGCGCAGAAAGGAGTAAAACAAAGGCTTACACGGTGGCTATATAGCAGCCAGTGATGTAAACATACAAACGCTAAAAACATGTTTTACTCCTGTTAGAAATCATTAATGTATGCTATTATAATACTTATGAGTAGGCTTAAGTCGAAACTAATGAGGTGTAAATGATCGAAACTGGTGAAGTGATTATAGAAAGACATGTAAATATATGTAGTTGTCATGCATGGTCTGTCTAATGTGTGAACTGCAGCGCGGAAATTCTATGTTTTAAAAATGCATGAACATAAAAGGAAAGACTAACCTTTTTTAATTTACTGTAACTTACAGAAACTTGGAGAACATTGCACCCGCACCGCCAAGGAAAAGAGCACGATGTCAGCCCAAACAGGATGCGTGGTCATGGAAGACAGAAAATGATGACGATGCCACTCCATCAACACTGCCGTTTCTTCCTGCAAGGGAGCCTGGTGTGCAGCTGAGTGCAGCAGACAACCACACTCCTCTGGACCTCTTCAAGTTGTTCTTTTCAGAGGATGCTGTGGAAACCCTCTGCCAAAACACCAACAAGCAAGCTGCTGGGAACATAGCCAGAGGTGCAACGTACAGATGGGTGGATGTTGGAGTCGCTGAATTCTACAAATACATTGGACTGTTATTCTACATGGGCATGATCAAGCTGCGTGACATTAATGACAACTGGAAGAATACCATCTTCTCACTCCCTTTCCCGGCAGAGTTGATGGCAAGAGACAGATACAGAACAATATCCTGGAATGTGCACATGAGCGACCCAGATGAGGAGAGAGTGAATGATGCCCAGACTGGAACCTCAGCACACGACGGACTGTTCCGGCTCAAACCCCTCATGAACACCATCCAGAATGCCTGTAAGGCATTCTATCATCCCCACAGGAACATTGCTGTGGATCAGCATATGGTGGCTTGCAAAGGACATACCATTTCAAATGATTTCAAGTTGTTTGTGCTAGCAGACTCCAGCAATGGGTACACTTTGGACTTTTCCGTATACACGGGAAAGAACAACTTCCCCACAGTGCAAGGCCTCTCTTATGACTCTGTCATGTCACTGATTGACATAAAGTATTTGGGATCTGGATACCACGTGTACATGGACGATTTCTATACAAGCCCAAAGCTTTTCAAGGACTTGTTGGCTTTCAAGTTTGGTGCTTGTGGAACATACCGAGATTCCCGGAGGGACTGTCCACGCAGTGATGTCAATGTACTGACAAAAAAGTCCCCTGGAGGAACGTACCGCTGGATAAGGGATGGTCCTCTTGTTTATGTGAAATGGATGGACACACAAGAGGTGTCTGTCTGCTCCACCATCCATGCAGCCTACACTGGGGATACAGTAAAGAGAAGAGTGAAATCCAGACAGGGTGTCTGGTCTTCACAGTCCTTTCCATGCCCCTCACCTGTGGTAGAATACAACAAGTTCATGGGAGGTGTGGAGGAGTTCATGGGAGGTTTCCCAGGAGAGTTGATCCAGTATTACACAGCACAGCACAAAACCATGAAGTGGTACAGGAAACTCTTTATTCACTTCCTGGATATTGCTGCAACAAATGCCTACCTTCTCCACAAAGAACTCATGCAAAACATGCACAAGGACAGCATGACCCAGAAGGCTTTCAGGGAGGAGCTCACTGAACAGCTGTGTGGTGTCACTCAGACACAAAAGGCTCCTGTAAAGGAGGACAGTGATTTGCACATTCCAGTTTGTGGGGTTGAGCTGAACACTGATGGTGGGAAGAAGGCTCATGCTAACCGCAAGACCTGTGCATATTGCAGGAAGCATAGGGGAAAGCAAGCAAAAACCCTTTGGAAGTGCAGAGCATGTCATGTCTACCTTTGCCTTCTACCAGAGAGAAACTGTTTTAATGCTTGGCATGATGAGGAATGATCATTTCTGTAATCTATTGAGATATAACCTACAGCTGAAGAGTCCATATTTGTATAGTCTTTTGGGATTTCAAAACTGATGGTTGTGGGGACAGAATGCCACAATGACATGCCAGGCCCATTACCTATTGGCCATTGTATTTCACAGGTGGGCCATGAGCAGTGACAATGGGGAGGGGCAATCAAATGTTTGTTTGCACCTACAGTATATCATCAATATTCATTGTGTAGGGACACTGGTTTTGGAGAGGAAAAGGTTACTCTGAAGTTACTAATATTTAGTAGTGAAACCAGAGAATTGCTGAAGGCTGAAATCACCCTATGTGTAGTGAACAACTATGTTTACAAGGTTCAGAGTTCAAAAGTCTTGGCCAGAAATATTTACAATGGGTTGTAAGTCTCAAGTCCACTGAAAGAAGGTTTTTGTAAGGGTATCTTTACATTTGATTTAAATAAAAAATGTATTTATTACATTCCTTGTAGTCTCGTGTTATTTCTTAAGTTTTCTAGATTATAACCATATTTGGCACTTTTGCGAAGAAATTTCGAATCAGCCAACGGCCTGGTCTCACTGTTAAACTCAAAAACTCCGACGAGGCTACAGCTGGCATGAAGGAGATCTCAGCACCATGGACAGCATCATCCGTTTCTAGCTGTTCGGCGAACCGCTCCCTGACTTGTCACCAAACAGTCTTCTTGTAGGCTGCAGTGAATTCAAAGGTTCCCAGTTTTATCAGCCTCAAAATGAGCCGCTAAGCAAAAGGAAAACGCTTGGTGGTGTTCTGCAACAAACCAGTTCAAGTGGAACTTTTCCAATTGATTAAAAGCCTGTATATTTCAGCGGTCACCTAATGCAAACATGTCCTACAAGTACTCACCCAGCCAAGAACGGCTCCAGGGTTGCGGGATAGGAAGAAGGCTCGACAGAGGGGAAACGTGCCCACTCTACCGGCAGTACGTTTCCTCCTTGCTGGGTTTATCCCTACCCAATGTGCGAGAG
This sequence comes from Clupea harengus, assembly GCF_900700415.2. Taxonomy (NCBI): domain Eukaryota; kingdom Metazoa; phylum Chordata; class Actinopteri; order Clupeiformes; family Clupeidae; genus Clupea; species Clupea harengus. The sequence continues at coordinate 104,942 of NW_024879605.1, read as the reverse complement.
AGCTGCCAAAATGTCTCACAGACGACGGTAAACGTGGCGCTCTCTCCAGCGGTAGTGCGCTGAATGAATAATTCTTGAGAAGACGGGGTTTATATAGCCCTTAAACCTCATAAAACAGACACGTCAAACGAACGCAGCATCAGAATTCAGAAGACTTTCTGCGCTAGCAACTGTTGGCAAGGCAAATGTTGTCAACGCGATCGGATAACAGCCTATCAAATAGCATTATACACTGCGCGTAAAGACGGAAATCCTTGCTCATTCCGACACCACTCAAATTCGTAAGAAATATTAGCGAATATGGACACGCTTCGGGAAAAGAACTATGAGTATGATTTGAGCTTTTTTTCGCTGGCCCCACTGACGATTTAGCAGTATTGTGATTGTATCCGGCCGGAAAGTACAAACACACAATTCTGAATACGTTCAACTGTCTTTTTGTCGTCTCGAAAAACAACGTGTCAGACGAAACAGACACATAAAAAGGACACTTTGTAAGGAGAATAAAACCAAAATCCTGCACATTTCAGTGTCTGATTGAGGCCGCAGCTCCTAATGACCCACCCATTAGCAAATTGGGTCTATTCATATGATAAGAGGATGGTAAATTGGCGATCGCTATTGGGTCATGACGTGGCAAAAAAAAAACGCCCCATTTCACCAGTATAAACAAGTCCACATGTTGGGTTGGTTTCATTCCGACTGAAGAGCCACAAGATGCCGCTACCTATCTCTGCTACTGAGGCTTCGCACCGGATTCAAGAGGAACTTGATCTGGAGAGCGAGGAGGACAACCACTCCTCGGATGAAAGTGGTGAAGACACTGAGGATGAACGCATCCACTTTGAGCTTCGTTTTGACCCCGCTGAAGATATTTGTATTGAGTAAGTTATATTCATTTTACTCTTGTCTTGTATATTCATTTGACTCTAGCTCAATGTATGCTGTTGGTTAACTTATAGGGAGTAAAACGCATGCCATGATTTGCTCTTAGTTGGGTGTATTATTTCAGGTTACTGCCGTCAACTGCACGGTGATTTTGAATCATATATGTCATACATTGGACTGTTATTCTACATGGGCATGATCAAGCTGCGTGACATTAATGACAACTGGAAGAATACCATCTTCTCACTCCCTTTCCCGGCAGAGTTGAACAGAACAATATCCTGGAATGTGCACATGAGCGACCCAGATGAGGAGAGAGTGAATGATGCCCAGACTGGAACCTCAGCACACGACGGACTGTTCCGGCTCAAACCCCTCATGAACACCATCCAGAATGCCTGTAAGGCATTCTATCATCCCCACAGGAACATTGCTGTGGATCAGCATATGGTGGCTTGCAAAGGACATACCATTTCAAATGATTTCAAGTTGTTTGTGCTAGCAGACTCCAGCAATGGGTACACTTTGGACTTTTCCGTATACACGGGAAAGAACAACTTCCCCACAGTGCAAGGCCTCTCTTATGACTCTGTCATGTCACTGATTGACATAAAGTATTTGGGATCTGGATACCACGTGTACATGGACGATTTCTATACAAGCCCAAAGCTTTTCAAGGACTTGTTGGCTTTCAAGTTTGGTGCTTGTGGAACATACCGAGATTCCCGGAGGGACTGTCCACGCAGTGATGTCAATGTACTGACAAAAAAGTCCCCTGGAGGAACGTACCGCTGGATAAGGGATGGTCCTCTTGTTTATGTGAAATGGATGGACACACAAGAGGTGTCTGTCTGCTCCACCATCCATGCAGCCTACACTGGGGATACAGTAAAGAGAAGAGTGAAATCCAGACAGGGTGTCTGGTCTTCACAGTCCTTTCCATGCCCCTCACCTGTGGTAGAATACAACAAGTTCATGGGAGGTGTGGAGGAGTTCATGGGAGGTTTCCCAGGAGAGTTGATCCAGTATTACACAGCACAGCACAAAACCATGAAGTGGTACAGGAAACTCTTTATTCACTTCCTGGATATTGCTGCAACAAATGCCTACCTTCTCCACAAAGAACTCATGCAAAACATGCACAAGGACAGCATGACCCAGAAGGCTTTCAGGGAGGAGCTCACTGAACAGCTGTGTGGTGTCACTCAGACACAAAAGGCTCCTGTAAAGGAGGACAGTGATTTGCACATTCCAGTTTGTGGGGTTGAGCTGAACACTGATGGTGGGAAGAAGGCTCATGCTAACCGCAAGACCTGTGCATATTGCAGGAAGCATAGGGGAAAGCAAGCAAAAACCCTTTGGAAGTGCAGAGCATGTCATGTCTACCTTTGCCTTCTACCAGAGAGAAACTGTTTTAATGCTTGGCATGATGAGGAATGATCATTTCTGTAATCTATTGAGATATAACCTACAGCTGAAGAGTCCATATTTGTATAGTCTTTTGGGATTTCAAAACTGATGGTTGTGGGGACAGAATGCCACAATGACATGCCAGGCCCATTACCTATTGGCCATTGTATTTCACAGGTGGGCCATGAGCAGTGACAATGGGGAGGGGCAATCAAATGTTTGTTTGCACCTACAGTATATCATCAATATTCATTGTGTAGGGACACTGGTTTTGGAGAGGAAAAGGTTACTCTGAAGTTACTAATATTTAGTAGTGAAACCAGAGAATTGCTGAAGGCTGAAATCACCCTATGTGTAGTGAACAACTATGTTTACAAGGTTCAGAGTTCAAAAGTCTTGGCCAGAAATATTTACAATGTGTTGTAAGTCTCAAGTCCACTGAAAGAAGGTTTTTGTAAGGGTATCTTTACATTTGATTTAAATAAAAAATGTATTTATTACATTCCTTGTAGTCTCGTGTTATTTCTTAAGTTTTCTAGATTATAACCATATTTGGCACTTTTGCGAAGAAATTTCGAATCAGCCAACGGCCTGGTCTCACTGTTAAACTCAAAAACTCCGACGAGGCTACAGCTGGCATGAAGGAGATCTCAGCACCATGGACAGCATCATCCGTTTCTAGCTGTTCGGCGAACCGCTCCCTGACTTGTCACCAAACAGTCTTCTTGTAGGCTGCAGTGAATTCAAAGGTTCCCAGTTTTATCAGCCTCAAAATGAGCCGCTAAGCAAAAGGAAAACGCTTGGTGGTGTTCTGCAACAAACCAGTTCAAGTGGAACTTTTCCAATTGATTAAAAGCCTGTATATTTCAGCGGTCACCTAATGCAAACATGTCCTACAAGTACTCACCCAGCCAAGAACGGCTCCAGGGTTGCGGGATAGGAAGAAGGCTCGACAGAGGGGAAACGTGCCCACTCTACCGGCAGTACGTTTCCTCCTTGCTGGGTTTATCCCTACCCAATGTGCGAGAGAGCTGCCAAAATGTCTCACAGACGACGGTAAACGTGGCGCTCTCTCCAGCGGTAGTGCGCTGAATGAATAATTCTTGAGAAGACGGGGTTTATATAGCCCTTAAACGTCATAAAACAGACACGTCAAACGAACGCAGCATCAGAATTCAGAAGACTTTCTGCGCTAGCAACTGTTGGCAAGGCAAATGTTGTCAACGCGATCGGATAACAGCCTATCAAATAGCATTATACACTGCGCGTAAAGACGGAAATCCTTGCTCATTCCGACACCACTCAAATTCGTAAGAAATATTAGCGAATATGGACACGCTTCGGGAAAAGAACTATGAGTATGATTTGAGCTTTTTTTCGCTGGCCCCACTGACGATTTAGCAGTATTGTGATTGTATCCGGCCGGAAAGTACAAACACACAATTCTGAATACGTTCAACTGTCTTTTTGTCGTCTCGAAAAACAACGTGTCAGACGAAACAGACACATAAAAAGGACACTTTGTAAGGAGAATAAAACCAAAATCCTGCACATTTCAGTGTCTGATTGAGGCCGCAGCTCCTAATGACCCACCCATTAGCAAATTGGGTCTATTCATATGATAAGAGGATGGTAAATTGGCGATCGCTATTGGGTCATGACGTGGCAAAAAAAAAACCGCCCCATTTCACCAGTATAAACAAGTCCACATGTTGGGTTGGTTTCATTCCGACTGAAGAGCCACAAGATGCCGCTACCTATCTCTGCTACTGAGGCTTCGCACCGGATTCAAGAGGAACTTGATCTGGAGAGCGAGGAGGACAACCACTCCTCGGATGAAAGTGGTGAAGACACTGAGGATGAACGCATCCACTTTGAGCTTCGTTTTGACCCCGCTGAAGATATTTGTATTGAGTAAGTTATATTCATTTTACTCTTGTCTTGTATATTCATTTGACTCTAGCTCAATGTATGCTGTTGGTTAACTTATAGGGAGTAAAACGCATGCCATGATTTGCTCTTAGTTGGGTGTATTATTTCAGGTTACTGCCGTCAACTGCACGGTGATTTTGAATCATATATGTCGCTAAGACTATTATACAGTAAAGGCATATCATGCTCAGAGTTAAGTATAAGGTGGACGTTTGGAGTATGTTGTCTGCGCAGAAAGGAGTAAAACAAAGGCTTACACGGTGGCTATATAGCAGCCAGTGATGTAAACATACAAACGCTAAAAACATGTTTTACTCCTGTTAGAAATCATTAATGTATGCTATTATAATACTTATGAGTAGGCTTAAGTCGAAACTAATGAGGTGTAAATGATCGAAACTGGTGAAGTGATTATAGAAAGACATGTAAATATATGTAGTTGTCATGCATGGTCTGTCTAATGTGTGAACTGCAGCGCGGAAATTCTATGTTTTAAAAATGCATGAACATAAAAGGAAAGACTAACCTTTTTTAATTTACTGTAACTTACAGAAACTTGGAGAACATTGCACCCGCACCGCCAAGGAAAAGAGCACGATGTCAGCCCAAACAGGATGCGTGGTCATGGAAGACAGAAAATGATGACGATGCCACTCCATCAACACTGCCGTTTCTTCCTGCAAGGGAGCCTGGTGTGCAGCTGAGTGCAGCAGACAACCACACTCCTCTGGACCTCTTCAAGTTGTTCTTTTCAGAGGATGCTGTGGAAACCCTCTGCCAAAACACCAACAAGCAAGCTGCTGGGAACATAGCCAGAGGTGCAACGTACAGATGGGTGGATGTTGGAGTTGCTGAATTCTACAAATACATTGGACTGTTATTCTACATGGGCATGATCAAGCTGCGTGACATTAATGACAACTGGAAGAATACCATCTTCTCACTCCCTTTCCCGGCAGAGTTGATGGCAAGAGACAGATACAGAACAATATCCTGGAATGTGCACATGAGCGACCCAGATGAGGAGAGAGTGAATGATGCCCAGACTGGAACCTCAGCACACGACGGACTGTTCCGGCTCAAACCCCTCATGAACACCATCCAGAATGCCTGTAAGGCATTCTATCATCCCCACAGGAACATTGCTGTGGATCAGCATATGGTGGCTTGCAAAGGACATACCATTTCAAATGATTTCAAGTTGTTTGTGCTAGCAGACTCCAGCAATGGGTACACTTTGGACTTTTCCGTATACACGGGAAAGAACAACTTCCCCACAGTGCAAGGCCTCTCTTATGACTCTGTCATGTCACTGATTGACATAAAGTATTTGGGATCTGGATACCACGTGTACATGGACGATTTCTATACAAGCCCAAAGCTTTTCAAGGACTTGTTGGCTTTCAAGTTTGGTGCTTGTGGAACATACCGAGATTCCCGGAGGGACTGTCCACGCAGTGATGTCAATGTACTGACAAAAAAGTCCCCTGGAGGAACGTACCGCTGGATAAGGGATGGTCCTCTTGTTTATGTGAAATGGATGGACACACAAGAGGTGTCTGTCTGCTCCACCATCCATGCAGCCTACACTGGGGATACAGTAAAGAGAAGAGTGAAATCCAGACAGGGTGTCTGGTCTTCACAGTCCTTTCCATGCCCCTCACCTGTGGTAGAATACAACAAGTTCATGGGAGGTGTGGAGGAGTTCATGGGAGGTTTCCCAGGAGAGTTGATCCAGTATTACACAGCACAGCACAAAACCATGAAGTGGTACAGGAAACTCTTTATTCACTTCCTGGATATTGCTGCAACAAATGCCTACCTTCTCCACAAAGAACTCATGCAAAACATGCACAAGGACAGCATGACCCAGAAGGCTTTCAGGGAGGAGCTCACTGAACAGCTGTGTGGTGTCACTCAGACACAAAAGGCTCCTGTAAAGGAGGACAGTGATTTGCACATTCCAGTTTGTGGGGTTGAGCTGAACACTGATGGTGGGAAGAAGGCTCATGCTAACCGCAAGACCTGTGCATATTGCAGGAAGCATAGGGGAAAGCAAGCAAAAACCCTTTGGAAGTGCAGAGCATGTCATGTCTACCTTTGCCTTCTACCAGAGAGAAACTGTTTTAATGCTTGGCATGATGAGGAATGATCATTTCTGTAATCTATTGAGATATAACCTACAGCTGAAGAGTCCATATTTGTATAGTCTTTTGGGATTTCAAAACTGATGGTTGTGGGGACAGAATGCCACAATGACATGCCAGGCCCATTACCTATTGGCCATTGTATTTCACAGGTGGGCCATGAGCAGTGACAATGGGGAGGGGCAATCAAATGTTTGTTTGCACCTACAGTATATCATCAATATTCATTGTGTAGGGACACTGGTTTTGGAGAGGAAAAGGTTACTCTGAAGTTACTAATATTTAGTAGTGAAACCAGAGAATTGCTGAAGGCTGAAATCACCCTATGTGTAGTGAACAACTATGTTTACAAGGTTCAGAGTTCAAAAGTCTTGGCCAGAAATATTTACAATGTGTTGTAAGTCTCAAGTCCACTGAAAGAAGGTTTTTGTAAGGGTATCTTTACATTTGATTTAAATAAAAAATGTATTTATTACATTCCTTGTAGTCTCGTGTTATTTCTTAAGTTTTCTAGATTATAACCATATTTGGCACTTTTGCGAAGAAATTTCGAATCAGCCAACGGCCTGGTCTCACTGTTAAACTCAAAAACTCCGACGAGGCTACAGCTGGCATGAAGGAGATCTCAGCACCATGGACAGCATCATCCGTTTCTAGCTGTTCGGCGAACCGCTCCCTGACTTGTCACCAAACAGTCTTCTTGTAGGCTGCAGTGAATTCAAAGGTTCCCAGTTTTATCAGCCTCAAAATGAGCCGCTAAGCAAAAGGAAAACGCTTGGTGGTGTTCTGCAACAAACCAGTTCAAGTGGAACTTTTCCAATTGATTAAAAGCCTGTATATTTCAGCGGTCACCTAATGCAAACATGTCCTACAAGCCATACATTTTATTTGCTCTTAAAGGAAATCATTCAGAAGCAAAGGGAACAGTAAATTGGATTCGATTGTTAACATACATCTGCCTTAACATAAAACTCCTATTACAAAGCAGCATAAAATGGAGTATAGCTATCTGGAAAAGAAGCTGTGAAAATCTCCAGTCATTTAAAGTTGTCAGGACTGAGGTAAAACACTGTAAATCAAACGAAAGCTGCTCATTGCAAAGCTTCTTCTGTCCACCTTTGCCGCGATGCTTCAAACGAGTTACACTTAGATTCGGCCATGAATAAATGAAACAGAGACATGAAATGTTGAAAACAAACATTGACAAAATTGTGGCTAATTAGAAAACAAAAAATTCGTCGAGGCTTGCTTCATTTTCCACACGTACAACACGTACAAACTTTAGCATTTGAGTATCTGCTGTGCTGTACTTTCTACCAAATCAGGCTTCACTTCTAAAAACGAATCAATACAAACTTTTTTTATTTTTATTTTTATTTACAATGTGGCTATACTGCGTAAATGGCCACTTCTGGCTAAATACAGTCAGTCACAGTCCACAATTCTTAGCACTTTCAACTGTCTCAGATTTCTCGCGTGAGTCCAAAGCCCTGACCGAGTCAACCCGTCAGTTAAAGTACTCACCCAGCCAAGAACGGCTCCAGGGTTGCGGGATAGGAAGAAGGCTCGACAGAGGGGAAACGTGCCCACTCTACCGGCAGTACGTTTCCTCCTTGCTGGGTTTATCCCTACCCAATGTGCGAGAGAGCTGCCAAAATGTCTCACAGACGCTGAATGAATAATTCTTGAGAAGACGGGGTTTATATAGCCCTTAAACGTCATAAAACAGACACGTCAAACGAACGCAGCATCAGAATTCAGAAGACTTTCTGCGCTAGCAACTGTTGGCAAGGCAAATGTTGTCAACGCGATCGGATAACAGCCTATCAAATAGCATTATACACTGCGCGTAAAGACGGAAATCCTTGCTCATTCCGACACCACTCAAATTCGTAAGAAATATTAGCGAATATGGACACGCTTCGGGAAAAGAACTATGAGTATGATTTGAGCTTTTTTTCGCTGGCCCCACTGACGATTTAGCAGTATTGTGATTGTATCCGGCCGGAAAGTACAAACACACAATTCTGAATACGTTCAACTGTCTTTTTGTCGTCTCGAAAAACAACGTGTCAGACGAAACAGACACATAAAAAGGACACTTTGTAAGGAGAATAAAACCAAAATCCTGCACATTTCAGTGTCTGATTGAGGCCGCAGCTCCTAATGACCCACCCATTAGCAAATTGGGTCTATTCATATGATAAGAGGATGGTAAATTGGCGATCGCTATTGGGTCATGACGTGGCAAAAAAAAACCGCCCCATTTCACCAGTATAAACAAGTCCACATGTTGGGTTGGTTTCATTCCGACTGAAGAGCCACAAGATGCCGCTACCTATCTCTGCTACTGAGGCTTCGCACCGGATTCAAGAGGAACTTGATCTGGAGAGCGAGGAGGACAACCACTCCTCGGATGAAAGTGGTGAAGACACTGAGGATGAACGCATCCACTTTGAGCTTCGTTTTGACCCCGCTGAAGATATTTGTATTGAGTAAGTTATATTCATTTTACTCTTGTCTTGTATATTCATTTGACTCTAGCTCAATGTATGCTGTTGGTTAACTTATAGGGAGTAAAACGCATGCCATGATTTGCTCTTAGTTGGGTGTATTATTTCAGGTTACTGCCGTCAACTGCACGGTGATTTTGAATCATATATGTCGCTAAGACTATTATACAGTAAAGGCATGGACTGTTATTCTACATGGGCATGATCAAGCTGCGTGACATTAATGACAACTGGAAGAATACCATCTTCTCACTCCCTTTCCCGGCAGAGTTGATGGCAAGAGACAGATACAGAACAATATCCTGGAATGTGCACATGAGCGACCCAGATGAGGAGAGAGTGAATGATGCCCAGACTGGAACCTCAGCACACGACGGACTGTTCCGGCTCAAACCCCTCATGAACACCATCCAGAATGCCTGTAAGGCATTCTATCATCCCCACAGGAACATTGCTGTGGATCAGCATATGGTGGCTTGCAAAGGACATACCATTTCAAATGATTTCAAGTTGTTTGTGCTAGCAGACTCCAGCAATGGGTACACTTTGGACTTTTCCGTATACACGGGAAAGAACAACTTCCCCACAGTGCAAGGCCTCTCTTATGACTCTGTCATGTCACTGATTGACATAAAGTATTTGGGATCTGGATACCACGTGTACATGGACGATTTCTATACAAGCCCAAAGCTTTTCAAGGACTTGTTGGCTTTCAAGTTTGGTGCTTGTGGAACATACCGAGATTCCCGGAGGGACTGTCCACGCAGTGATGTCAATGTACTGACAAAAAAGTCCCCTGGAGGAACGTACCGCTGGATAAGGGATGGTCCTCTTGTTTATGTGAAATGGATGGACACACAAGAGGTGTCTGTCTGCTCCACCATCCATGCAGCCTACACTGGGGATACAGTAAAGAGAAGAGTGAAATCCAGACAGGGTGTCTGGTCTTCACAGTCCTTTCCATGCCCCTCACCTGTGGTAGAATACAACAAGTTCATGGGAGGTGTGGAGGAGTTCATGGGAGGTTTCCCAGGAGAGTTGATCCAGTATTACACAGCACAGCACAAAACCATGAAGTGGTACAGGAAACTCTTTATTCACTTCCTGGATATTGCTGCAACAAATGCCTACCTTCTCCACAAAGAACTCATGCAAAACATGCACAAGGACAGCATGACCCAGAAGGCTTTCAGGGAGGAGCTCACTGAACAGCTGTGTGGTGTCACTCAGACACAAAAGGCTCCTGTAAAGGAGGACAGTGATTTGCACATTCCAGTTTGTGGGGTTGAGCTGAACACTGATGGTGGGAAGAAGGCTCATGCTAACCGCAAGACCTGTGCATATTGCAGGAAGCATAGGGGAAAGCAAGCAAAAACCCTTTGGAAGTGCAGAGCATGTCATGTCTACCTTTGCCTTCTACCAGAGAGAAACTGTTTTAATGCTTGGCATGATGAGGAATGATCATTTCTGTAATCTATTGAGATATAACCTACAGCTGAAGAGTCCATATTTGTATAGTCTTTTGGGATTTCAAAACTGATGGTTGTGGGGACAGAATGCCACAATGACATGCCAGGCCCATTACCTATTGGCCATTGTATTTCACAGGTGGGCCATGAGCAGTGACAATGGGGAGGGGCAATCAAATGTTTGTTTGCACCTACAGTATATCATCAATATTCATTGTGTAGGGACACTGGTTTTGGAGAGGAAAAGGTTACTCTGAAGTTACTAATATTTAGTAGTGAAACCAGAGAATTGCTGAAGGCTGAAATCACCCTATGTGTAGTGAACAACTATGTTTACAAGGTTCAGAGTTCAAAAGTCTTGGCCAGAAATATTTACAATGTGTTGTAAGTCTCAAGTCCACTGAAAGAAGGTTTTTGTAAGGGTATCTTTACATTTGATTTAAATAAAAAATGTATTTATTACATTCCTTGTAGTCTCGTGTTATTTCTTAAGTTTTCTAGATTATAACCATATTTGGCACTTTTGCGAAGAAATTTCGAATCAGCCAACGGCCTGGTCTCACTGTTAAACTCAAAAACTCCGACGAGGCTACAGCTGGCATGAAGGAGATCTCAGCACCATGGACAGCATCATCCGTTTCTAGCTGTTCGGCGAACCGCTCCCTGACTTGTCACCAAACAGTCTTCTTGTAGGCTGCAGTGAATTCAAAGGTTCCCAGTTTTATCAGCCTCAAAATGAGCCGCTAAGCAAAAGGAAAACGCTTGGTGGTGTTCTGCAACAAACCAGTTCAAGTGGAACTTTTCCAATTGATTAAAAGCCTGTATATTTCAGCGGTCACCTAATGCAAACATGTCCTACAAGCCATACATTTTATTTGCTCTTAAAGGAAATCATTCAGAAGCAAAGGGAACAGTAAATTGGATTCGATTGTTAACATACATCTGCCTTAACATAAAACTCCTATTACAAAGCAGCATAAAATGGAGTATAGCTATCTGGAAAAGAAGCTGTGAAAATCTCCAGTCATTTAAAGTTGTCAGGACTGAGGTAAAACACTGTAAATCAAACGAAAGCTGCTCATTGCAAAGCTTCTTCTGTCCACCTTTGCCGCGATGCTTCAAACGAGTTACACTTAGATTCGGCCATGAATAAATGAAACAGAGACATGAAATGTTGAAAACAAACATTGACAAAATTGTGGCTAATTAGAAAACAAAAAATTCGTCGAGGCTTGCTTCATTTTCCACACGTACAACACGTACAAACTTTAGCATTTGAGTATCTGCTGTGCTGTACTTTCTACCAAATCAGGCTTCACTTCTAAAAACGAATCAATACAAACTTTTTTTATTTTTATTTTTATTTACAATGTGGCTATACTGCGTAAATGGCCACTTCTGGCTAAATACAGTCAGTCACAGTCCACAATTCTTAGCACTTTCAACTGTCTCAGATTTCTCGCGTGAGTCCAAAGCCCTGACCGAGTCAACCCGTCAGTTAAAGTACTCACCCAGCCAAGAACGGCTCCAGGGTTGCGGGATAGGAAGAAGGCTCGACAGAGGGGAAACGTGCCCACTCTACCGGCAGTACGTTTCCTCCTTGCTGGGTTTATCCCTACCCAATGTGCGAGAGAGCTGCCAAAATGTCTCACAGACGACGGTAAACGTGGCGCTCTCTCCAGCGGTAGTGCGCTGAATGAATAATTCTTGAGAAGACGGGGTTTATATAGCCCTTAAACGTCATAAAACAGACACGTCAAACGAACGCAGCATCAGAATTCAGAAGACTTTCTGCGCTAGCAACTGTTGGCAAGGCAAATGTTGTCAACGCGATCGGATAACAGCCTATCAAATAGCATTATACACTGCGCGTAAAGACGGAAATCCTTGCTCATTCCGACACCACTCAAATTCGTAAGAAATATTAGCGAATATGGACACGCTTCGGGAAAAGAACTATGAGTATGATTTGAGCTTTTTTTCGCTGGCCCCACTGACGATTTAGCAGTATTGTGATTGTATCCGGCCGGAAAGTACAAACACACAATTCTGAATACGTTCAACTGTCTTTTTGTCGTCTCGAAAAACAACGTGTCAGACGAAACAGACACATAAAAAGGACACTTTGTAAGGAGAATAAAACCAAAATCCTGCACATTTCAGTGTCTGATTGAGGCCGCAGCTCCTAATGACCCACCCATTAGCAAATTGGGTCTATTCATATGATAAGAGGATGGTAAATTGGCGATCGCTATTGGGTCATGACGTGGCAAAAAAAAACCGCCCCATTTCACCAGTATAAACAAGTCCACATGTTGGGTTGGTTTCATTCCGACTGAAGAGCCACAAGATGCCGCTACCTATCTCTGCTACTGAGGCTTCGCACCGGATTCAAGAGGAACTTGATCTGGAGAGCGAGGAGGACAACCACTCCTCGGATGAAAGTGGTGAAGACACTGAGGATGAACGCATCCACTTTGAGCTTCGTTTTGACCCCGCTGAAGATATTTGTATTGAGTAAGTTATATTCATTTTACTCTTGTCTTGTATATTCATTTGACTCTAGCTCAATGTATGCTGTTGGTTAACTTATAGGGAGTAAAACGCATGCCATGATTTGCTCTTAGTTGGGTGTATTATTTCAGGTTACTGCCGTCAACTGCACGGTGATTTTGAATCATATATGTCGCTAAGACTATTATACAGTAAAGGCATATCATGCTCAGAGTTAAGTATAAGGTGGACGTTTGGAGTATGTTGTCTGCGCAGAAAGGAGTAAAACAAAGGCTTACACGGTGGCTATATAGCAGCCAGTGATGTAAACATACAAACGCTAAAAACATGTTTTACTCCTGTTAGAAATCATTAATGTATGCTATTATAATACTTATGAGTAGGCTTAAGTCGAAACTAATGAGGTGTAAATGATCGAAACTGGTGAAGTGATTATAGAAAGACATGTAAATATATGTAGTTGTCATGCATGGTCTGTCTAATGTGTGAACTGCAGCGCGGAAATTCTATGTTTTAAAAATGCATGAACATAAAACGAAAGACTAACCTTTTTTAATTTACTGTAACTTACAGAAACTTGGAGAACATTGCACCCGCACCGCCAAGGAAAAGAGCACGATGTCAGCCCAAACAGGATGCGTGGTCATGGAAGACAGAAAATGATGACGATGCCACTCCATCAACACTGCCGTTTCTTCCTGCAAGGGAGCCTGGTGTGCAGCTGAGTGCAGCAGACAACCACACTCCTCTGGACCTCTTCAAGTTGTTCTTTTCAGAGGATGCTGTGGAAACCCTCTGCCAAAACACCAACAAGCAAGCTGCTGGGAACATAGCCAGAGGTGCAACGTACAGATGGGTGGATGTTGGAGTTGCTGAATTCTACAAATACATTGGACTGTTATTCTACATGGGCATGATCAAGCTGCGTGACATTAATGACAACTGGAAGAATACCATCTTCTCACTCCCTTTCCCGGCAGAGTTGATGGCAAGAGACAGATACAGAACAATATCCTGGAATGTGCACATGAGCGACCCAGATGAGGAGAGAGTGAATGATGCCCAGACTGGAACCTCAGCACACGACGGACTGTTCCGGCTCAAACCCCTCATGAACACCATCCAGAATGCCTGTAAGGCATTCTATCATCCCCACAGGAACATTGCTGTGGATCAGCATATGGTGGCTTGCAAAGGACATACCATTTCAAATGATTTCAAGTTGTTTGTGCTAGCAGACTCCAGCAATGGGTACACTTTGGACTTTTCCGTATACACGGGAAAGAACAACTTCCCCACAGTGCAAGGCCTCTCTTATGACTCTGTCATGTCACTGATTGACATAAAGTATTTGGGATCTGGATACCACGTGTACATGGACGATTTCTATACAAGCCCAAAGCTTTTCAAGGACTTGTTGGCTTTCAAGTTTGGTGCTTGTGGAACATACCGAGATTCCCGGAGGGACTGTCCACGCAGTGATGTCAATGTACTGACAAAAAAGTCCCCTGGAGGAACGTACCGCTGGATAAGGGATGGTCCTCTTGTTTATGTGAAATGGATGGACACACAAGAGGTGTCTGTCTGCTCCACCATCCATGCAGCCTACACTGGGGATACAGTAAAGAGAAGAGTGAAATCCAGACAGGGTGTCTGGTCTTCACAGTCCTTTCCATGCCCCTCACCTGTGGTAGAATACAACAAGTTCATGGGAGGTGTGGAGGAGTTCATGGGAGGTTTCCCAGGAGAGTTGATCCAGTATTACACAGCACAGCACAAAACCATGAAGTGGTACAGGAAACTCTTTATTCACTTCCTGGATATTGCTGCAACAAATGCCTACCTTCTCCACAAAGAACTCATGCAAAACATGCACAAGGACAGCATGACCCAGAAGGCTTTCAGGGAGGAGCTCACTGAACAGCTGTGTGGTGTCACTCAGACACAAAAGGCTCCTGTAAAGGAGGACAGTGATTTGCACATTCCAGTTTGTGGGGTTGAGCTGAACACTGATGGTGGGAAGAAGGCTCATGCTAACCGCAAGACCTGTGCATATTGCAGGAAGCATAGGGGAAAGCAAGCAAAAACCCTTTGGAAGTGCAGAGCATGTCATGTCTACCTTTGCCTTCTACCAGAGAGAAACTGTTTTAATGCTTGGCATGATGAGGAATGATCATTTCTGTAATCTATTGAGATATAACCTACAGCTGAAGAGTCCATATTTGTATAGTCTTTTGGGATTTCAAAACTGATGGTTGTGGGGACAGAATGCCACAATGACATGCCAGGCCCATTACCTATTGGCCATTGTATTTCACAGGTGGGCCATGAGCAGTGACAATGGGGAGGGGCAATCAAATGTTTGTTTGCACCTACAGTATATCATCAATATTCATTGTGTAGGGACACTGGTTTTGGAGAGGAAAAGGTTACTCTGAAGTTACTAATATTTAGTAGTGAAACCAGAGAATTGCTGAAGGCTGAAATCACCCTATGTGTAGTGAACAACTATGTTTACAAGGTTCAGAGTTCAAAAGTCTTGGCCAGAAATATTTACAATGTGTTGTAAGTCTCAAGTCCACTGAAAGAAGGTTTTTGTAAGGGTATCTTTACATTTGATTTAAATAAAAAATGTATTTATTACATTCCTTGTAGTCTCGTGTTATTTCTTAAGTTTTCTAGATTATAACCATATTTGGCACTTTTGCGAAGAAATTTCGAATCAGCCAACGGCCTGGTCTCACTGTTAAACTCAAAAACTCCGACGAGGCTACAGCTGGCATGAAGGAGATCTCAGCACCATGGACAGCATCATCCGTTTCTAGCTGTTCGGCGAACCGCTCCCTGACTTGTCACCAAACAGTCTTCTTGTAGGCTGCAGTGAATTCAAAGGTTCCCAGTTTTATCAGCCTCAAAATGAGCCGCTAAGCAAAAGGAAAACGCTTGGTGGTGTTCTGCAACAAACCAGTTCAAGTGGAACTTTTCCAATTGATTAAAAGCCTGTATATTTCAGCGGTCACCTAATGCAAACATGTCCTACAAGCCATACATTTTATTTGCTCTTAAAGGAAATCATTCAGAAGCAAAGGGAACAGTAAATTGGATTCGATTGTTAACATACATCTGCCTTAACATAAAACTCCTATTACAAAGCAGCATAAAATGGAGTATAGCTATCTGGAAAAGAAGCTGTGAAAATCTCCAGTCATTTAAAGTTGTCAGGACTGAGGTAAAACACTGTAAATCAAACGAAAGCTGCTCATTGCAAAGCTTCTTCTGTCCACCTTTGCCGCGATGCTTCAAACGAGTTACACTTAGATTCGGCCATGAATAAATGAAACAGAGACATGAAATGTTGAAAACAAACATTGACAAAATTGTGGCTAATTAGAAAACAAAAAATTCGTCGAGGCTTGCTTCATTTTCCACACGTACAACACGTACAAACTTTAGCATTTGAGTATCTGCTGTGCTGTACTTTCTACCAAATCAGGCTTCACTTCTAAAAACGAATCAATACAAACTTTTTTTATTTTTATTTTTATTTACAATGTGGCTATACTGCGTAAATGGCCACTTCTGGCTAAATACAGTCAGTCACAGTCCACAATTCTTAGCACTTTCAACTGTCTCAGATTTCTCGCGTGAGTCCAAAGCCCTGACCGAGTCAACCCGTCAGTTAAAGTACTCACCCAGCCAAGAACGGCTCCAGGGTTGCGGGATAGGAAGAAGGCTCGACAGAGGGGAAACGTGCCCACTCTACCGGCAGTACGTTTCCTCCTTGCTGGGTTTATCCCTACCCAATGTGCGAGAGAGCTGCCAAAATGTCTCACAGACGACGGTAAACGTGGCGCTCTCTCCAGCGGTAGTGCGCTGAATGAATAATTCTTGAGAAGACGGGGTTTATATAGCCCTTAAACGTCATAAAACAGACACGTCAAACGAACGCAGCATCAGAATTCAGAAGACTTTCTGCGCTAGCAACTGTTGGCAAGGCAAATGTTGTCAACGCGATCGGATAACAGCCTATCAAATAGCATTATACACTGCGCGTAAAGACGGAAATCCTTGCTCATTCCGACACCACTCAAATTCGTAAGAAATATTAGCGAATATGGACACGCTTCGGGAAAAGAACTATGAGTATGATTTGAGCTTTTTTTCGCTGGCCCCACTGACGATTTAGCAGTATTGTGATTGTATCCGGCCGGAAAGTACAAACACACAATTCTGAATACGTTCAACTGTCTTTTTGTCGTCTCGAAAAACAACGTGTCAGACGAAACAGACACATAAAAAGGACACTTTGTAAGGAGAATAAAACCAAAATCCTGCACATTTCAGTGTCTGATTGAGGCCGCAGCTCCTAATGACCCACCCATTAGCAAATTGGGTCTATTCATATGATAAGAGGATGGTAAATTGGCGATCGCTATTGGGTCATGACGTGGCAAAAAAAAAACCGCCCCATTTCACCAGTATAAACAAGTCCACATGTTGGGTTGGTTTCATTCCGACTGAAGAGCCACAAGATGCCGCTACCTATCTCTGCTACTGAGGCTTCGCACCGGATTCAAGAGGAACTTGATCTGGAGAGCGAGGAGGACAACCACTCCTCGGATGAAAGTGGTGAAGACACTGAGGATGAACGCATCCACTTTGAGCTTCGTTTTGACCCCGCTGAAGATATTTGTATTGAGTAAGTTATATTCATTTTACTCTTGTCTTGTATATTCATTTGACTCTAGCTCAATGTATGCTGTTGGTTAACTTATAGGGAGTAAAACGCATGCCATGATTTGCTCTTAGTTGGGTGTATTATTTCAGGTTACTGCCGTCAACTGCACGGTGATTTTGAATCATATATGTCGCTAAGACTATTATACAGTAAAGGCATATCATGCTCAGAGTTAAGTATAAGGTGGACGTTTGGAGTATGTTGTCTGCGCAGAAAGGAGTAAAACAAAGGCTTACACGGTGGCTATATAGCAGCCAGTGATGTAAACATACAAACGCTAAAAACATGTTTTACTCCTGTTAGAAATCATTAATGTATGCTATTATAATACTTATGAGTAGGCTTAAGTCGAAACTAATGAGGTGTAAATGATCGAAACTGGTGAAGTGATTATAGAAAGACATGTAAATATATGTAGTTGTCATGCATGGTCTGTCTAATGTGTGAACTGCAGCGCGGAAATTCTATGTTTTAAAAATGCATGAACATAAAACGAAAGACTAACCTTTTTTAATTTACTGTAACTTACAGAAACTTGGAGAACATTGCACCCGCACCGCCAAGGAAAAGAGCACGATGTCAGCCCAAACAGGATGCGTGGTCATGGAAGACAGAAAATGATGACGATGCCACTCCATCAACACTGCCGTTTCTTCCTGCAAGGGAGCCTGGTGTGCAGCTGAGTGCAGCAGACAACCACACTCCTCTGGACCTCTTCAAGTTGTTCTTTTCAGAGGATGCTGTGGAAACCCTCTGCCAAAACACCAACAAGCAAGCTGCTGGGAACATAGCCAGAGGTGCAACGTACAGATGGGTGGATGTTGGAGTTGCTGAATTCTACAAATACATTGGACTGTTATTCTACATGGGCATGATCAAGCTGCGTGACATTAATGACAACTGGAAGAATACCATCTTCTCACTCCCTTTCCCGGCAGAGTTGATGGCAAGAGACAGATACAGAACAATATCCTGGAATGTGCACATGAGCGACCCAGATGAGGAGAGAGTGAATGATGCCCAGACTGGAACCTCAGCACACGACGGACTGTTCCGGCTCAAACCCCTCATGAACACCATCCAGAATGCCTGTAAGGCATTCTATCATCCCCACAGGAACATTGCTGTGGATCAGCATATGGTGGCTTGCAAAGGACATACCATTTCAAATGATTTCAAGTTGTTTGTGCTAGCAGACTCCAGCAATGGGTACACTTTGGACTTTTCCGTATACACGGGAAAGAACAACTTCCCCACAGTGCAAGGCCTCTCTTATGACTCTGTCATGTCACTGATTGACATAAAGTATTTGGGATCTGGATACCACGTGTACATGGACGATTTCTATACAAGCCCAAAGCTTTTCAAGGACTTGTTGGCTTTCAAGTTTGGTGCTTGTGGAACATACCGAGATTCCCGGAGGGACTGTCCACGCAGTGATGTCAATGTACTGACAAAAAAGTCCCCTGGAGGAACGTACCGCTGGATAAGGGATGGTCCTCTTGTTTATGTGAAATGGATGGACACACAAGAGGTGTCTGTCTGCTCCACCATCCATGCAGCCTACACTGGGGATACAGTAAAGAGAAGAGTGAAATCCAGACAGGGTGTCTGGTCTTCACAGTCCTTTCCATGCCCCTCACCTGTGGTAGAATACAACAAGTTCATGGGAGGTGTGGAGGAGTTCATGGGAGGTTTCCCAGGAGAGTTGATCCAGTATTACACAGCACAGCACAAAACCATGAAGTGGTACAGGAAACTCTTTATTCACTTCCTGGATATTGCTGCAACAAATGCCTACCTTCTCCACAAAGAACTCATGCAAAACATGCACAAGGACAGCATGACCCAGAAGGCTTTCAGGGAGGAGCTCACTGAACAGCTGTGTGGTGTCACTCAGACACAAAAGGCTCCTGTAAAGGAGGACAGTGATTTGCACATTCCAGTTTGTGGGGTTGAGCTGAACACTGATGGTGGGAAGAAGGCTCATGCTAACCGCAAGACCTGTGCATATTGCAGGAAGCATAGGGGAAAGCAAGCAAAAACCCTTTGGAAGTGCAGAGCATGTCATGTCTACCTTTGCCTTCTACCAGAGAGAAACTGTTTTAATGCTTGGCATGATGAGGAATGATCTTTTCTGTAATCTATTGAGATATAACCTACAGCTGAAGAGTCCATATTTGTATAGTCTTTTGGGATTTCAAAACTGATGGTTGTGGGGACAGAATGCCACAATGACATGCCAGGCCCATTACCTATTGGCCATTGTATTTCACAGGTGGGCCATGAGCAGTGACAATGGGGAGGGGCAATCAAATGTTTGTTTGCACCTACAGTATATCATCAATATTCATTGTGTAGGGACACTGGTTTTGGAGAGGAAAAGGTTACTCTGAAGTTACTAATATTTAGTAGTGAAACCAGAGAATTGCTGAAGGCTGAAATCACCCTATGTGTAGTGAACAACTATGTTTACAAGGTTCAGAGTTCAAAAGTCTTGGCCAGAAATATTTACAATGTGTTGTAAGTCTCAAGTCCACTGAAAGAAGGTTTTTGTAAGGGTATCTTTACATTTGATTTAAATAAAAAATGTATTTATTACATTCCTTGTAGTCTCGTGTTATTTCTTAAGTTTTCTAGATTATAACCATATTTGGCACTTTTGCGAAGAAATTTCGAATCAGCCAACGGCCTGGTCTCACTGTTAAACTCAAAAACTCCGACGAGGCTACAGCTGGCATGAAGGAGATCTCAGCACCATGGACAGCATCATCCGTTTCTAGCTGTTCGGCGAACCGCTCCCTGACTTGTCACCAAACAGTCTTCTTGTAGGCTGCAGTGAATTCAAAGGTTCCCAGTTTTATCAGCCTCAAAATGAGCCGCTAAGCAAAAGGAAAACGCTTGGTGGTGTTCTGCAACAAACCAGTTCAAGTGGAACTTTTCCAATTGATTAAAAGCCTGTATATTTCAGCGGTCACCTAATGCAAACATGTCCTACAAGTACTCACCCAGCCAAGAACGGCTCCAGGGTTGCGGGATAGGAAGAAGGCTCGACAGAGGGGAAACGTGCCCACTCTACCGGCAGTACGTTTCCTCCTTGCTGGGTTTATCCCTACCCAATGTGCGAGAGAGCTGCCAAAATGTCTCACAGACGACGGTAAACGTGGCGCTCTCTCCAGCGGTAGTGCGCTGAATGAATAATTCTTGAGAAGACGGGGTTTATATAGCCCTTAAACGTCATAAAACAGACACGTCAAACGAACGCAGCATCAGAATTCAGAAGACTTTCTGCGCTAGCAACTGTTGGCAAGGCAAATGTTGTCAACGCGATCGGATAACAGCCTATCAAATAGCATTATACACTGCGCGTAAAGACGGAAATCCTTGCTCATTCCGACACCACTCAAATTCGTAAGAAATATTAGCGAATATGGACACGCTTCGGGAAAAGAACTATGAGTATGATTTGAGCTTTTTTTCGCTGGCCCCACTGACGATTTAGCAGTATTGTGATTGTATCCGGCCGGAAAGTACAAACACACAATTCTGAATACGTTCAACTGTCTTTTTGTCGTCTCGAAAAACAACGTGTCAGACGAAACAGACACATACAAAGGACACTTTGTAAGGAGAATAAAACCAAAATCCTGCACATTTCAGTGTCTGATTGAGGCCGCAGCTCCTAATGACCCACCCATTAGCAAATTGGGTCTATTCATATGATAAGAGGATGGTAAATTGGCGATCGCTATTGGGTCATGACGTGGCAAAAAAAAACCGCCCCATTTCACCAGTATAAACAAGTCCACATGTTGGGTTGGTTTCATTCCGACTGAAGAGCCACAAGATGCCGCTACCTATCTCTGCTACTGAGGCTTCGCACCGGATTCAAGAGGAACTTGATCTGGAGAGCGAGGAGGACAACCACTCCTCGGATGAAAGTGGTGAAGACACTGAGGATGAACGCATCCACTTTGAGCTTCGTTTTGACCCCGCTGAAGATATTTGTATTGAGTAAGTTATATTCATTTTACTCTTGTCTTGTATATTCATTTGACTCTAGCTCAATGTATGCTGTTGGTTAACTTATAGGGAGTAAAACGCATGCCATGATTTGCTCTTAGTTGGGTGTATTATTTCAGGTTACTGCCGTCAACTGCACGGTGATTTTGAATCATATATGTCATACATTGGACTGTTATTCTACATGGGCATGATCAAGCTGCGTGACATTAATGACAACTGGAAGAATACCATCTTCTCACTCCCTTTCCCGGCAGAGTTGAACAGAACAATATCCTGGAATGTGCACATGAGCGACCCAGATGAGGAGAGAGTGAATGATGCCCAGACTGGAACCTCAGCACACGACGGACTGTTCCGGCTCAAACCCCTCATGAACACCATCCAGAATGCCTGTAAGGCATTCTATCATCCCCACAGGAACATTGCTGTGGATCAGCATATGGTGGCTTGCAAAGGACATACCATTTCAAATGATTTCAAGTTGTTTGTGCTAGCAGACTCCAGCAATGGGTACACTTTGGACTTTTCCGTATACACGGGAAAGAACAACTTCCCCACAGTGCAAGGCCTCTCTTATGACTCTGTCATGTCACTGATTGACATAAAGTATTTGGGATCTGGATACCACGTGTACATGGACGATTTCTATACAAGCCCAAAGCTTTTCAAGGACTTGTTGGCTTTCAAGTTTGGTGCTTGTGGAACATACCGAGATTCCCGGAGGGACTGTCCACGCAGTGATGTCAATGTACTGACAAAAAAGTCCCCTGGAGGAACGTACCGCTGGATAAGGGATGGTCCTCTTGTTTATGTGAAATGGATGGACACACAAGAGGTGTCTGTCTGCTCCACCATCCATGCAGCCTACACTGGGGATACAGTAAAGAGAAGAGTGAAATCCAGACAGGGTGTCTGGTCTTCACAGTCCTTTCCATGCCCCTCACCTGTGGTAGAATACAACAAGTTCATGGGAGGTGTGGAGGAGTTCATGGGAGGTTTCCCAGGAGAGTTGATCCAGTATTACACAGCACAGCACAAAACCATGAAGTGGTACAGGAAACTCTTTATTCACTTCCTGGATATTGCTGCAACAAATGCCTACCTTCTCCACAAAGAACTCATGCAAAACATGCACAAGGACAGCATGACCCAGAAGGCTTTCAGGGAGGAGCTCACTGAACAGCTGTGTGGTGTCACTCAGACACAAAAGGCTCCTGTAAAGGAGGACAGTGATTTGCACATTCCAGTTTGTGGGGTTGAGCTGAACACTGATGGTGGGAAGAAGGCTCATGCTAACCGCAAGACCTGTGCATATTGCAGGAAGCATAGGGGAAAGCAAGCAAAAACCCTTTGGAAGTGCAGAGCATGTCATGTCTACCTTTGCCTTCTACCAGAGAGAAACTGTTTTAATGCTTGGCATGATGAGGAATGATCTTTTCTGTAATCTATTGAGATATAACCTACAGCTGAAGAGTCCATATTTGTATAGTCTTTTGGGATTTCAAAACTGATGGTTGTGGGGACAGAATGCCACAATGACATGCCAGGCCCATTACCTATTGGCCATTGTATTTCACAGGTGGGCCATGAGCAGTGACAATGGGGAGGGGCAATCAAATGTTTGTTTGCACCTACAGTATATCATCAATATTCATTGTGTAGGGACACTGGTTTTGGAGAGGAAAAGGTTACTCTGAAGTTACTAATATTTAGTAGTGAAACCAGAGAATTGCTGAAGGCTGAAATCACCCTATGTGTAGTGAACAACTATGTTTACAAGGTTCAGAGTTCAAAAGTCTTGGCCAGAAATATTTACAATGTGTTGTAAGTCTCAAGTCCACTGAAAGAAGGTTTTTGTAAGGGTATCTTTACATTTGATTTAAATAAAAAATGTATTTATTACATTCCTTGTAGTCTCGTGTTATTTCTTAAGTTTTCTAGATTATAACCATATTTGGCACTTTTGCGAAGAAATTTCGAATCAGCCAACGGCCTGGTCTCACTGTTAAACTCAAAAACTCCGACGAGGCTACAGCTGGCATGAAGGAGATCTCAGCACCATGGACAGCATCATCCGTTTCTAGCTGTTCGGCGAACCGCTCCCTGACTTGTCACCAAACAGTCTTCTTGTAGGCTGCAGTGAATTCAAAGGTTCCCAGTTTTATCAGCCTCAAAATGAGCCGCTAAGCAAAAGGAAAACGCTTGGTGGTGTTCTGCAACAAACCAGTTCAAGTGGAACTTTTCCAATTGATTAAAAGCCTGTATATTTCAGCGGTCACCTAATGCAAACATGTCCTACAAGTACTCACCCAGCCAAGAACGGCTCCAGGGTTGCGGGATAGGAAGAAGGCTCGACAGAGGGGAAACGTGCCCACTCTACCGGCAGTACGTTTCCTCCTTGCTGGGTTTATCCCTACCCAATGTGCGAGAGAGCTGCCAAAATGTCTCACAGACGACGGTAAACGTGGCGCTCTCTCCAGCGGTAGTGCGCTGAATGAATAATTCTTGAGAAGACGGGGTTTATATAGCCCTTAAACGTCATAAAACAGACACGTCAAACGAACGCAGCATCAGAATTCAGAAGACTTTCTGCGCTAGCAACTGTTGGCAAGGCAAATGTTGTCAACGCGATCGGATAACAGCCTATCAAATAGCATTATACACTGCGCGTAAAGACGGAAATCCTTGCTCATTCCGACACCACTCAAATTCGTAAGAAATATTAGCGAATATGGACACGCTTCGGGAAAAGAACTATGAGTATGATTTGAGCTTTTTTTCGCTGGCCCCACTGACGATTTAGCAGTATTGTGATTGTATCCGGCCGGAAAGTACAAACACACAATTCTGAATACGTTCAACTGTCTTTTTGTCGTCTCGAAAAACAACGTGTCAGACGAAACAGACACATACAAAGGACACTTTGTAAGGAGAATAAAACCAAAATCCTGCACATTTCAGTGTCTGATTGAGGCCGCAGCTCCTAATGACCCACCCATTAGCAAATTGGGTCTATTCATATGATAAGAGGATGGTAAATTGGCGATCGCTATTGGGTCATGACGTGGCAAAAAAAAACCGCCCCATTTCACCAGTATAAACAAGTCCACATGTTGGGTTGGTTTCATTCCGACTGAAGAGCCACAAGATGCCGCTACCTATCTCTGCTACTGAGGCTTCGCACCGGATTCAAGAGGAACTTGATCTGGAGAGCGAGGAGGACAACCACTCCTCGGATGAAAGTGGTGAAGACACTGAGGATGAACGCATCCACTTTGAGCTTCGTTTTGACCCCGCTGAAGATATTTGTATTGAGTAAGTTATATTCATTTTACTCTTGTCTTGTATATTCATTTGACTCTAGCTCAATGTATGCTGTTGGTTAACTTATAGGGAGTAAAACGCATGCCATGATTTGCTCTTAGTTGGGTGTATTATTTCAGGTTACTGCCGTCAACTGCACGGTGATTTTGAATCATATATGTCATACATTGGACTGTTATTCTACATGGGCATGATCAAGCTGCGTGACATTAATGACAACTGGAAGAATACCATCTTCTCACTCCCTTTCCCGGCAGAGTTGAACAGAACAATATCCTGGAATGTGCACATGAGCGACCCAGATGAGGAGAGAGTGAATGATGCCCAGACTGGAACCTCAGCACACGACGGACTGTTCCGGCTCAAACCCCTCATGAACACCATCCAGAATGCCTGTAAGGCATTCTATCATCCCCACAGGAACATTGCTGTGGATCAGCATATGGTGGCTTGCAAAGGACATACCATTTCAAATGATTTCAAGTTGTTTGTGCTAGCAGACTCCAGCAATGGGTACACTTTGGACTTTTCCGTATACACGGGAAAGAACAACTTCCCCACAGTGCAAGGCCTCTCTTATGACTCTGTCATGTCACTGATTGACATAAAGTATTTGGGATCTGGATACCACGTGTACATGGACGATTTCTATACAAGCCCAAAGCTTTTCAAGGACTTGTTGGCTTTCAAGTTTGGTGCTTGTGGAACATACCGAGATTCCCGGAGGGACTGTCCACGCAGTGATGTCAATGTACTGACAAAAAAGTCCCCTGGAGGAACGTACCGCTGGATAAGGGATGGTCCTCTTGTTTATGTGAAATGGATGGACACACAAGAGGTGTCTGTCTGCTCCACCATCCATGCAGCCTACACTGGGGATACAGTAAAGAGAAGAGTGAAATCCAGACAGGGTGTCTGGTCTTCACAGTCCTTTCCATGCCCCTCACCTGTGGTAGAATACAACAAGTTCATGGGAGGTGTGGAGGAGTTCATGGGAGGTTTCCCAGGAGAGTTGATCCAGTATTACACAGCACAGCACAAAACCATGAAGTGGTACAGGAAACTCTTTATTCACTTCCTGGATATTGCTGCAACAAATGCCTACCTTCTCCACAAAGAACTCATGCAAAACATGCACAAGGACAGCATGACCCAGAAGGCTTTCAGGGAGGAGCTCACTGAACAGCTGTGTGGTGTCACTCAGACACAAAAGGCTCCTGTAAAGGAGGACAGTGATTTGCACATTCCAGTTTGTGGGGTTGAGCTGAACACTGATGGTGGGAAGAAGGCTCATGCTAACCGCAAGACCTGTGCATATTGCAGGAAGCATAGGGGAAAGCAAGCAAAAACCCTTTGGAAGTGCAGAGCATGTCATGTCTACCTTTGCCTTCTACCAGAGAGAAACTGTTTTAATGCTTGGCATGATGAGGAATGATCATTTCTGTAATCTATTGAGATATAACCTACAGCTGAAGAGTCCATATTTGTATAGTCTTTTGGGATTTCAAAACTGATGGTTGTGGGGACAGAATGCCACAATGACATGCCAGGCCCATTACCTATTGGCCATTGTATTTCACAGGTGGGCCATGAGCAGTGACAATGGGGAGGGGCAATCAAATGTTTGTTTGCACCTACAGTATATCATCAATATTCATTGTGTAGGGACACTGGTTTTGGAGAGGAAAAGGTTACTCTGAAGTTACTAATATTTAGTAGTGAAACCAGAGAATTGCTGAAGGCTGAAATCACCCTATGTGTAGTGAACAACTATGTTTACAAGGTTCAGAGTTCAAAAGTCTTGGCCAGAAATATTTACAATGTGTTGTAAGTCTCAAGTCCACTGAAAGAAGGTTTTTGTAAGGGTATCTTTACATTTGATTTAAATAAAAAATGTATTTATTACATTCCTTGTAGTCTCGTGTTATTTCTTAAGTTTTCTAGATTATAACCATATTTGGCACTTTTGCGAAGAAATTTCGAATCAGCCAACGGCCTGGTCTCACTGTTAAACTCAAAAACTCCGACGAGGCTACAGCTGGCATGAAGGAGATCTCAGCACCATGGACAGCATCATCCGTTTCTAGCTGTTCGGCGAACCGCTCCCTGACTTGTCACCAAACAGTCTTCTTGTAGGCTGCAGTGAATTCAAAG
The DNA here is from genome assembly GCF_900700415.2 of Clupea harengus. NCBI lineage: Eukaryota > Metazoa > Chordata > Actinopteri > Clupeiformes > Clupeidae > Clupea > Clupea harengus. Next base: position 77,827 of record NW_024879605.1, on the reverse strand, counting down.
GTTCCCAGTTTTATCAGCCTCAAAATGAGCCGCTAAGCAAAAGGAAAACGCTTGGTGGTGTTCTGCAACAAACCAGTTCAAGTGGAACTTTTCCAATTGATTAAAAGCCTGTATATTTCAGCGGTCACCTAATGCAAACATGTCCTACAAGCCATACATTTTATTTGCTCTTAAAGGAAATCATTCAGAAGCAAAGGGAACAGTAAATTGGATTCGATTGTTAACATACATCTGCCTTAACATAAAACTCCTATTACAAAGCAGCATAAAATGGAGTATAGCTATCTGGAAAAGAAGCTGTGAAAATCTCCAGTCATTTAAAGTTGTCAGGACTGAGGTAAAACACTGTAAATCAAACGAAAGCTGCTCATTGCAAAGCTTCTTCTGTCCACCTTTGCCGCGATGCTTCAAACGAGTTACACTTAGATTCGGCCATGAATAAATGAAACAGAGACATGAAATGTTGAAAACAAACATTGACAAAATTGTGGCTAATTAGAAAACAAAAAATTCGTCGAGGCTTGCTTCATTTTCCACACGTACAACACGTACAAACTTTAGCATTTGAGTATCTGCTGTGCTGTACTTTCTACCAAATCAGGCTTCACTTCTAAAAACGAATCAATACAAACTTTTTTTATTTTTATTTTTATTTACAATGTGGCTATACTGCGTAAATGGCCACTTCTGGCTAAATACAGTCAGTCACAGTCCACAATTCTTAGCACTTTCAACTGTCTCAGATTTCTCGCGTGAGTCCAAAGCCCTGACCGAGTCAACCCGTCAGTTAAAGTACTCACCCAGCCAAGAACGGCTCCAGGGTTGCGGGATAGGAAGAAGGCTCGACAGAGGGGAAACGTGCCCACTCTACCGGCAGTACGTTTCCTCCTTGCTGGGTTTATCCCTACCCAATGTGCGAGAGAGCTGCCAAAATGTCTCACAGACGACGGTAAACGTGGCGCTCTCTCCAGCGGTAGTGCGCTGAATGAATAATTCTTGAGAAGACGGGGTTTATATAGCCCTTAAACGTCATAAAACAGACACGTCAAACGAACGCAGCATCAGAATTCAGAAGACTTTCTGCGCTAGCAACTGTTGGCAAGGCAAATGTTGTCAACGCGATCGGATAACAGCCTATCAAATAGCATTATACACTGCGCGTAAAGACGGAAATCCTTGCTCATTCCGACACCACTCAAATTCGTAAGAAATATTAGCGAATATGGACACGCTTCGGGAAAAGAACTATGAGTATGATTTGAGCTTTTTTTCGCTGGCCCCACTGACGATTTAGCAGTATTGTGATTGTATCCGGCCGGAAAGTACAAACACACAATTCTGAATACGTTCAACTGTCTTTTTGTCGTCTCGAAAAACAACGTGTCAGACGAAACAGACACATAAAAAGGACACTTTGTAAGGAGAATAAAACCAAAATCCTGCACATTTCAGTGTCTGATTGAGGCCGCAGCTCCTAATGACCCACCCATTAGCAAATTGGGTCTATTCATATGATAAGAGGATGGTAAATTGGCGATCGCTATTGGGTCATGACGTGGCAAAAAAAAACGCCCCATTTCACCAGTATAAACAAGTCCACATGTTGGGTTGGTTTCATTCCGACTGAAGAGCCACAAGATGCCGCTACCTATCTCTGCTACTGAGGCTTCGCACCGGATTCAAGAGGAACTTGATCTGGAGAGCGAGGAGGACAACCACTCCTCGGATGAAAGTGGTGAAGACACTGAGGATGAACGCATCCACTTTGAGCTTCGTTTTGACCCCGCTGAAGATATTTGTATTGAGTAAGTTATATTCATTTTACTCTTGTCTTGTATATTCATTTGACTCTAGCTCAATGTATGCTGTTGGTTAACTTATAGGGAGTAAAACGCATGCCATGATTTGCTCTTAGTTGGGTGTATTATTTCAGGTTACTGCCGTCAACTGCACGGTGATTTTGAATCATATATGTCATACATTGGACTGTTATTCTACATGGGCATGATCAAGCTGCGTGACATTAATGACAACTGGAAGAATACCATCTTCTCACTCCCTTTCCCGGCAGAGTTGAACAGAACAATATCCTGGAATGTGCACATGAGCGACCCAGATGAGGAGAGAGTGAATGATGCCCAGACTGGAACCTCAGCACACGACGGACTGTTCCGGCTCAAACCCCTCATGAACACCATCCAGAATGCCTGTAAGGCATTCTATCATCCCCACAGGAACATTGCTGTGGATCAGCATATGGTGGCTTGCAAAGGACATACCATTTCAAATGATTTCAAGTTGTTTGTGCTAGCAGACTCCAGCAATGGGTACACTTTGGACTTTTCCGTATACACGGGAAAGAACAACTTCCCCACAGTGCAAGGCCTCTCTTATGACTCTGTCATGTCACTGATTGACATAAAGTATTTGGGATCTGGATACCACGTGTACATGGACGATTTCTATACAAGCCCAAAGCTTTTCAAGGACTTGTTGGCTTTCAAGTTTGGTGCTTGTGGAACATACCGAGATTCCCGGAGGGACTGTCCACGCAGTGATGTCAATGTACTGACAAAAAAGTCCCCTGGAGGAACGTACCGCTGGATAAGGGATGGTCCTCTTGTTTATGTGAAATGGATGGACACACAAGAGGTGTCTGTCTGCTCCACCATCCATGCAGCCTACACTGGGGATACAGTAAAGAGAAGAGTGAAATCCAGACAGGGTGTCTGGTCTTCACAGTCCTTTCCATGCCCCTCACCTGTGGTAGAATACAACAAGTTCATGGGAGGTGTGGAGGAGTTCATGGGAGGTTTCCCAGGAGAGTTGATCCAGTATTACACAGCACAGCACAAAACCATGAAGTGGTACAGGAAACTCTTTATTCACTTCCTGGATATTGCTGCAACAAATGCCTACCTTCTCCACAAAGAACTCATGCAAAACATGCACAAGGACAGCATGACCCAGAAGGCTTTCAGGGAGGAGCTCACTGAACAGCTGTGTGGTGTCACTCAGACACAAAAGGCTCCTGTAAAGGAGGACAGTGATTTGCACATTCCAGTTTGTGGGGTTGAGCTGAACACTGATGGTGGGAAGAAGGCTCATGCTAACCGCAAGACCTGTGCATATTGCAGGAAGCATAGGGGAAAGCAAGCAAAAACCCTTTGGAAGTGCAGAGCATGTCATGTCTACCTTTGCCTTCTACCAGAGAGAAACTGTTTTAATGCTTGGCATGATGAGGAATGATCATTTCTGTAATCTATTGAGATATAACCTACAGCTGAAGAGTCCATATTTGTATAGTCTTTTGGGATTTCAAAACTGATGGTTGTGGGGACAGAATGCCACAATGACATGCCAGGCCCATTACCTATTGGCCATTGTATTTCACAGGTGGGCCATGAGCAGTGACAATGGGGAGGGGCAATCAAATGTTTGTTTGCACCTACAGTATATCATCAATATTCATTGTGTAGGGACACTGGTTTTGGAGAGGAAAAGGTTACTCTGAAGTTACTAATATTTAGTAGTGAAACCAGAGAATTGCTGAAGGCTGAAATCACCCTATGTGTAGTGAACAACTATGTTTACAAGGTTCAGAGTTCAAAAGTCTTGGCCAGAAATATTTACAATGTGTTGTAAGTCTCAAGTCCACTGAAAGAAGGTTTTTGTAAGGGTATCTTTACATTTGATTTAAATAAAAAATGTATTTATTACATTCCTTGTAGTCTCGTGTTATTTCTTAAGTTTTCTAGATTATAACCATATTTGGCACTTTGCGAAGAAATTTCGAATCAGCCAACGGCCTGGTCTCACTGTTAAACTCAAAAACTCCGACGAGGCTACAGCTGGCATGAAGGAGATCTCAGCACCATGGACAGCATCATCCGTTTCTAGCTGTTCGGCGAACCGCTCCCTGACTTGTCACCAAACAGTCTTCTTGTAGGCTGCAGTGAATTCAAAGGTTCCCAGTTTTATCAGCCTCAAAATGAGCCGCTAAGCAAAAGGAAAACGCTTGGTGGTGTTCTGCAACAAACCAGTTCAAGTGGAACTTTTCCAATTGATTAAAAGCCTGTATATTTCAGCGGTCACCTAATGCAAACATGTCCTACAAGTACTCACCCAGCCAAGAACGGCTCCAGGGTTGCGGGATAGGAAGAAGGCTCGACAGAGGGGAAACGTGCCCACTCTACCGGCAGTACGTTTCCTCCTTGCTGGGTTTATCCCTACCCAATGTGCGAGAGAGCTGCCAAAATGTCTCACAGACGACGGTAAACGTGGCGCTCTCTCCAGCGGTAGTGCGCTGAATGAATAATTCTTGAGAAGACGGGGTTTATATAGCCCTTAAACGTCATAAAACAGACACGTCAAACGAACGCAGCATCAGAATTCAGAAGACTTTCTGCGCTAGCAACTGTTGGCAAGGCAAATGTTGTCAACGCGATCGGATAACAGCCTATCAAATAGCATTATACACTGCGCGTAAAGACGGAAATCCTTGCTCATTCCGACACCACTCAAATTCGTAAGAAATATTAGCGAATATGGACACGCTTCGGGAAAAGAACTATGAGTATGATTTGAGCTTTTTTTCGCTGGCCCCACTGACGATTTAGCAGTATTGTGATTGTATCCGGCCGGAAAGTACAAACACACAATTCTGAATACGTTCAACTGTCTTTTTGTCGTCTCGAAAAACAACGTGTCAGACGAAACAGACACATAAAAAGGACACTTTGTAAGGAGAATAAAACCAAAATCCTGCACATTTCAGTGTCTGATTGAGGCCGCAGCTCCTAATGACCCACCCATTAGCAAATTGGGTCTATTCATATGATAAGAGGATGGTAAATTGGCGATCGCTATTGGGTCATGACGTGGCAAAAAAAAAACGCCCCATTTCACCAGTATAAACAAGTCCACATGTTGGGTTGGTTTCATTCCGACTGAAGAGCCACAAGATGCCGCTACCTATCTCTGCTACTGAGGCTTCGCACCGGATTCAAGAGGAACTTGATCTGGAGAGCGAGGAGGACAACCACTCCTCGGATGAAAGTGGTGAAGACACTGAGGATGAACGCATCCACTTTGAGCTTCGTTTTGACCCCGCTGAAGATATTTGTATTGAGTAAGTTATATTCATTTTACTCTTGTCTTGTATATTCATTTGACTCTAGCTCAATGTATGCTGTTGGTTAACTTATAGGGAGTAAAACGCATGCCATGATTTGCTCTTAGTTGGGTGTATTATTTCAGGTTACTGCCGTCAACTGCACGGTGATTTTGAATCATATATGTCGCTAAGACTATTATACAGTAAAGGCATATCATGCTCAGAGTTAAGTATAAGGTGGACGTTTGGAGTATGTTGTCTGCGCAGAAAGGAGTAAAACAAAGGCTTACACGGTGGCTATATAGCAGCCAGTGATGTAAACATACAAACGCTAAAAACATGTTTTACTCCTGTTAGAAATCATTAATGTATGCTATTATAATACTTATGAGTAGGCTTAAGTCGAAACTAATGAGGTGTAAATGATCGAAACTGGTGAAGTGATTATAGAAAGACATGTAAATATATGTAGTTGTCATGCATGGTCTGTCTAATGTGTGAACTGCAGCGCGGAAATTCTATGTTTTAAAAATGCATGAACATAAAAGGAAAGACTAACCTTTTTTAATTTACTGTAACTTACAGAAACTTGGAGAACATTGCACCCGCACCGCCAAGGAAAAGAGCACGATGTCAGCCCAAACAGGATGCGTGGTCATGGAAGACAGAAAATGATGACGATGCCACTCCATCAACACTGCCGTTTCTTCCTGCAAGGGAGCCTGGTGTGCAGCTGAGTGCAGCAGACAACCACACTCCTCTGGACCTCTTCAAGTTGTTCTTTTCAGAGGATGCTGTGGAAACCCTCTGCCAAAACACCAACAAGCAAGCTGCTGGGAACATAGCCAGAGGTGCAACGTACAGATGGGTGGATGTTGGAGTCGCTGAATTCTACAAATACATTGGACTGTTATTCTACATGGGCATGATCAAGCTGCGTGACATTAATGACAACTGGAAGAATACCATCTTCTCACTCCCTTTCCCGGCAGAGTTGATGGCAAGAGACAGATACAGAACAATATCCTGGAATGTGCACATGAGCGACCCAGATGAGGAGAGAGTGAATGATGCCCAGACTGGAACCTCAGCACACGACGGACTGTTCCGGCTCAAACCCCTCATGAACACCATCCAGAATGCCTGTAAGGCATTCTATCATCCCCACAGGAACATTGCTGTGGATCAGCATATGGTGGCTTGCAAAGGACATACCATTTCAAATGATTTCAAGTTGTTTGTGCTAGCAGACTCCAGCAATGGGTACACTTTGGACTTTTCCGTATACACGGGAAAGAACAACTTCCCCACAGTGCAAGGCCTCTCTTATGACTCTGTCATGTCACTGATTGACATAAAGTATTTGGGATCTGGATACCACGTGTACATGGACGATTTCTATACAAGCCCAAAGCTTTTCAAGGACTTGTTGGCTTTCAAGTTTGGTGCTTGTGGAACATACCGAGATTCCCGGAGGGACTGTCCACGCAGTGATGTCAATGTACTGACAAAAAAGTCCCCTGGAGGAACGTACCGCTGGATAAGGGATGGTCCTCTTGTTTATGTGAAATGGATGGACACACAAGAGGTGTCTGTCTGCTCCACCATCCATGCAGCCTACACTGGGGATACAGTAAAGAGAAGAGTGAAATCCAGACAGGGTGTCTGGTCTTCACAGTCCTTTCCATGCCCCTCACCTGTGGTAGAATACAACAAGTTCATGGGAGGTGTGGAGGAGTTCATGGGAGGTTTCCCAGGAGAGTTGATCCAGTATTACACAGCACAGCACAAAACCATGAAGTGGTACAGGAAACTCTTTATTCACTTCCTGGATATTGCTGCAACAAATGCCTACCTTCTCCACAAAGAACTCATGCAAAACATGCACAAGGACAGCATGACCCAGAAGGCTTTCAGGGAGGAGCTCACTGAACAGCTGTGTGGTGTCACTCAGACACAAAAGGCTCCTGTAAAGGAGGACAGTGATTTGCACATTCCAGTTTGTGGGGTTGAGCTGAACACTGATGGTGGGAAGAAGGCTCATGCTAACCGCAAGACCTGTGCATATTGCAGGAAGCATAGGGGAAAGCAAGCAAAAACCCTTTGGAAGTGCAGAGCATGTCATGTCTACCTTTGCCTTCTACCAGAGAGAAACTGTTTTAATGCTTGGCATGATGAGGAATGATCATTTCTGTAATCTATTGAGATATAACCTACAGCTGAAGAGTCCATATTTGTATAGTCTTTTGGGATTTCAAAACTGATGGTTGTGGGGACAGAATGCCACAATGACATGCCAGGCCCATTACCTATTGGCCATTGTATTTCACAGGTGGGCCATGAGCAGTGACAATGGGGAGGGGCAATCAAATGTTTGTTTGCACCTACAGTATATCATCAATATTCATTGTGTAGGGACACTGGTTTTGGAGAGGAAAAGGTTACTCTGAAGTTACTAATATTTAGTAGTGAAACCAGAGAATTGCTGAAGGCTGAAATCACCCTATGTGTAGTGAACAACTATGTTTACAAGGTTCAGAGTTCAAAAGTCTTGGCCAGAAATATTTACAATGTGTTGTAAGTCTCAAGTCCACTGAAAGAAGGTTTTTGTAAGGGTATCTTTACATTTGATTTAAATAAAAAATGTATTTATTACATTCCTTGTAGTCTCGTGTTATTTCTTAAGTTTTCTAGATTATAACCATATTTGGCACTTTTGCGAAGAAATTTCGAATCAGCCAACGGCCTGGTCTCACTGTTAAACTCAAAAACTCCGACGAGGCTACAGCTGGCATGAAGGAGATCTCAGCACCATGGACAGCATCATCCGTTTCTAGCTGTTCGGCGAACCGCTCCCTGACTTGTCACCAAACAGTCTTCTTGTAGGCTGCAGTGAATTCAAAGGTTCCCAGTTTTATCAGCCTCAAAATGAGCCGCTAAGCAAAAGGAAAACGCTTGGTGGTGTTCTGCAACAAACCAGTTCAAGTGGAACTTTTCCAATTGATTAAAAGCCTGTATATTTCAGCGGTCACCTAATGCAAACATGTCCTACAAGTACTCACCCAGCCAAGAACGGCTCCAGGGTTGCGGGATAGGAAGAAGGCTCGACAGAGGGGAAACGTGCCCACTCTACCGGCAGTACGTTTCCTCCTTGCTGGGTTTATCCCTACCCAATGTGCGAGAGAGCTGCCAAAATGTCTCACAGACGACGGTAAACGTGGCGCTCTCTCCAGCGGTAGTGCGCTGAATGAATAATTCTTGAGAAGACGGGGTTTATATAGCCCTTAAACGTCATAAAACAGACACGTCAAACGAACGCAGCATCAGAATTCAGAAGACTTTCTGCGCTAGCAACTGTTGGCAAGGCAAATGTTGTCAACGCGATCGGATAACAGCCTATCAAATAGCATTATACACTGCGCGTAAAGACGGAAATCCTTGCTCATTCCGACACCACTCAAATTCGTAAGAAATATTAGCGAATATGGACACGCTTCGGGAAAAGAACTATGAGTATGATTTGAGCTTTTTTTCGCTGGCCCCACTGACGATTTAGCAGTATTGTGATTGTATCCGGCCGGAAAGTACAAACACACAATTCTGAATACGTTCAACTGTCTTTTTGTCGTCTCGAAAAACAACGTGTCAGACGAAACAGACACATAAAAAGGACACTTTGTAAGGAGAATAAAACCAAAATCCTGCACATTTCAGTGTCTGATTGAGGCCGCAGCTCCTAATGACCCACCCATTAGCAAATTGGGTCTATTCATATGATAAGAGGATGGTAAATTGGCGATCGCTATTGGGTCATGACGTGGCAAAAAAAAAACGCCCCATTTCACCAGTATAAACAAGTCCACATGTTGGGTTGGTTTCATTCCGACTGAAGAGCCACAAGATGCCGCTACCTATCTCTGCTACTGAGGCTTCGCACCGGATTCAAGAGGAACTTGATCTGGAGAGCGAGGAGGACAACCACTCCTCGGATGAAAGTGGTGAAGACACTGAGGATGAACGCATCCACTTTGAGCTTCGTTTTGACCCCGCTGAAGATATTTGTATTGAGTAAGTTATATTCATTTTACTCTTGTCTTGTATATTCATTTGACTCTAGCTCAATGTATGCTGTTGGTTAACTTATAGGGAGTAAAACGCATGCCATGATTTGCTCTTAGTTGGGTGTATTATTTCAGGTTACTGCCGTCAACTGCACGGTGATTTTGAATCATATATGTCATACATTGGACTGTTATTCTACATGGGCATGATCAAGCTGCGTGACATTAATGACAACTGGAAGAATACCATCTTCTCACTCCCTTTCCCGGCAGAGTTGAACAGAACAATATCCTGGAATGTGCACATGAGCGACCCAGATGAGGAGAGAGTGAATGATGCCCAGACTGGAACCTCAGCACACGACGGACTGTTCCGGCTCAAACCCCTCATGAACACCATCCAGAATGCCTGTAAGGCATTCTATCATCCCCACAGGAACATTGCTGTGGATCAGCATATGGTGGCTTGCAAAGGACATACCATTTCAAATGATTTCAAGTTGTTTGTGCTAGCAGACTCCAGCAATGGGTACACTTTGGACTTTTCCGTATACACGGGAAAGAACAACTTCCCCACAGTGCAAGGCCTCTCTTATGACTCTGTCATGTCACTGATTGACATAAAGTATTTGGGATCTGGATACCACGTGTACATGGACGATTTCTATACAAGCCCAAAGCTTTTCAAGGACTTGTTGGCTTTCAAGTTTGGTGCTTGTGGAACATACCGAGATTCCCGGAGGGACTGTCCACGCAGTGATGTCAATGTACTGACAAAAAAGTCCCCTGGAGGAACGTACCGCTGGATAAGGGATGGTCCTCTTGTTTATGTGAAATGGATGGACACACAAGAGGTGTCTGTCTGCTCCACCATCCATGCAGCCTACACTGGGGATACAGTAAAGAGAAGAGTGAAATCCAGACAGGGTGTCTGGTCTTCACAGTCCTTTCCATGCCCCTCACCTGTGGTAGAATACAACAAGTTCATGGGAGGTGTGGAGGAGTTCATGGGAGGTTTCCCAGGAGAGTTGATCCAGTATTACACAGCACAGCACAAAACCATGAAGTGGTACAGGAAACTCTTTATTCACTTCCTGGATATTGCTGCAACAAATGCCTACCTTCTCCACAAAGAACTCATGCAAAACATGCACAAGGACAGCATGACCCAGAAGGCTTTCAGGGAGGAGCTCACTGAACAGCTGTGTGGTGTCACTCAGACACAAAAGGCTCCTGTAAAGGAGGACAGTGATTTGCACATTCCAGTTTGTGGGGTTGAGCTGAACACTGATGGTGGGAAGAAGGCTCATGCTAACCGCAAGACCTGTGCATATTGCAGGAAGCATAGGGGAAAGCAAGCAAAAACCCTTTGGAAGTGCAGAGCATGTCATGTCTACCTTTGCCTTCTACCAGAGAGAAACTGTTTTAATGCTTGGCATGATGAGGAATGATCATTTCTGTAATCTATTGAGATATAACCTACAGCTGAAGAGTCCATATTTGTATAGTCTTTTGGGATTTCAAAACTGATGGTTGTGGGGACAGAATGCCACAATGACATGCCAGGCCCATTACCTATTGGCCATTGTATTTCACAGGTGGGCCATGAGCAGTGACAATGGGGAGGGGCAATCAAATGTTTGTTTGCACCTACAGTATATCATCAATATTCATTGTGTAGGGACACTGGTTTTGGAGAGGAAAAGGTTACTCTGAAGTTACTAATATTTAGTAGTGAAACCAGAGAATTGCTGAAGGCTGAAATCACCCTATGTGTAGTGAACAACTATGTTTACAAGGTTCAGAGTTCAAAAGTCTTGGCCAGAAATATTTACAATGTGTTGTAAGTCTCAAGTCCACTGAAAGAAGGTTTTTGTAAGGGTATCTTTACATTTGATTTAAATAAAAAATGTATTTATTACATTCCTTGTAGTCTCGTGTTATTTCTTAAGTTTTCTAGATTATAACCATATTTGGCACTTTTGCGAAGAAATTTCGAATCAGCCAACGGCCTGGTCTCACTGTTAAACTCAAAAACTCCGACGAGGCTACAGCTGGCATGAAGGAGATCTCAGCACCATGGACAGCATCATCCGTTTCTAGCTGTTCGGCGAACCGCTCCCTGACTTGTCACCAAACAGTCTTCTTGTAGGCTGCAGTGAATTCAAAGGTTCCCAGTTTTATCAGCCTCAAAATGAGCCGCTAAGCAAAAGGAAAACGCTTGGTGGTGTTCTGCAACAAACCAGTTCAAGTGGAACTTTTCCAATTGATTAAAAGCCTGTATATTTCAGCGGTCACCTAATGCAAACATGTCCTACAAGTACTCACCCAGCCAAGAACGGCTCCAGGGTTGCGGGATAGGAAGAAGGCTCGACAGAGGGGAAACGTGCCCACTCTACCGGCAGTACGTTTCCTCCTTGCTGGGTTTATCCCTACCCAATGTGCGAGAGAGCTGCCAAAATGTCTCACAGACGACGGTAAACGTGGCGCTCTCTCCAGCGGTAGTGCGCTGAATGAATAATTCTTGAGAAGACGGGGTTTATATAGCCCTTAAACGTCATAAAACAGACACGTCAAACGAACGCAGCATCAGAATTCAGAAGACTTTCTGCGCTAGCAACTGTTGGCAAGGCAAATGTTGTCAACGCGATCGGATAACAGCCTATCAAATAGCATTATACACTGCGCGTAAAGACGGAAATCCTTGCTCATTCCGACACCACTCAAATTCGTAAGAAATATTAGCGAATATGGACACGCTTCGGGAAAAGAACTATGAGTATGATTTGAGCTTTTTTTCGCTGGCCCCACTGACGATTTAGCAGTATTGTGATTGTATCCGGCCGGAAAGTACAAACACACAATTCTGAATACGTTCAACTGTCTTTTTGTCGTCTCGAAAAACAACGTGTCAGACGAAACAGACACATAAAAAGGACACTTTGTAAGGAGAATAAAACCAAAATCCTGCACATTTCAGTGTCTGATTGAGGCCGCAGCTCCTAATGACCCACCCATTAGCAAATTGGGTCTATTCATATGATAAGAGGATGGTAAATTGGCGATCGCTATTGGGTCATGACGTGGCAAAAAAAAAACCGCCCCATTTCACCAGTATAAACAAGTCCACATGTTGGGTTGGTTTCATTCCGACTGAAGAGCCACAAGATGCCGCTACCTATCTCTGCTACTGAGGCTTCGCACCGGATTCAAGAGGAACTTGATCTGGAGAGCGAGGAGGACAACCACTCCTCGGATGAAAGTGGTGAAGACACTGAGGATGAACGCATCCACTTTGAGCTTCGTTTTGACCCCGCTGAAGATATTTGTATTGAGTAAGTTATATTCATTTTACTCTTGTCTTGTATATTCATTTGACTCTAGCTCAATGTATGCTGTTGGTTAACTTATAGGGAGTAAAACGCATGCCATGATTTGCTCTTAGTTGGGTGTATTATTTCAGGTTACTGCCGTCAACTGCACGGTGATTTTGAATCATATATGTCGCTAAGACTATTATACAGTAAAGGCATATCATGCTCAGAGTTAAGTATAAGGTGGACGTTTGGAGTATGTTGTCTGCGCAGAAAGGAGTAAAACAAAGGCTTACACGGTGGCTATATAGCAGCCAGTGATGTAAACATACAAACGCTAAAAACATGTTTTACTCCTGTTAGAAATCATTAATGTATGCTATTATAATACTTATGAGTAGGCTTAAGTCGAAACTAATGAGGTGTAAATGATCGAAACTGGTGAAGTGATTATAGAAAGACATGTAAATATATGTAGTTGTCATGCATGGTCTGTCTAATGTGTGAACTGCAGCGCGGAAATTCTATGTTTTAAAAATGCATGAACATAAAAGGAAAGACTAACCTTTTTTAATTTACTGTAACTTACAGAAACTTGGAGAACATTGCACCCGCACCGCCAAGGAAAAGAGCACGATGTCAGCCCAAACAGGATGCGTGGTCATGGAAGACAGAAAATGATGACGATGCCACTCCATCAACACTGCCGTTTCTTCCTGCAAGGGAGCCTGGTGTGCAGCTGAGTGCAGCAGACAACCACACTCCTCTGGACCTCTTCAAGTTGTTCTTTTCAGAGGATGCTGTGGAAACCCTCTGCCAAAACACCAACAAGCAAGCTGCTGGGAACATAGCCAGAGGTGCAACGTACAGATGGGTGGATGTTGGAGTCGCTGAATTCTACAAATACATTGGACTGTTATTCTACATGGGCATGATCAAGCTGCGTGACATTAATGACAACTGGAAGAATACCATCTTCTCACTCCCTTTCCCGGCAGAGTTGATGGCAAGAGACAGATACAGAACAATATCCTGGAATGTGCACATGAGCGACCCAGATGAGGAGAGAGTGAATGATGCCCAGACTGGAACCTCAGCACACGACGGACTGTTCCGGCTCAAACCCCTCATGAACACCATCCAGAATGCCTGTAAGGCATTCTATCATCCCCACAGGAACATTGCTGTGGATCAGCATATGGTGGCTTGCAAAGGACATACCATTTCAAATGATTTCAAGTTGTTTGTGCTAGCAGACTCCAGCAATGGGTACACTTTGGACTTTTCCGTATACACGGGAAAGAACAACTTCCCCACAGTGCAAGGCCTCTCTTATGACTCTGTCATGTCACTGATTGACATAAAGTATTTGGGATCTGGATACCACGTGTACATGGACGATTTCTATACAAGCCCAAAGCTTTTCAAGGACTTGTTGGCTTTCAAGTTTGGTGCTTGTGGAACATACCGAGATTCCCGGAGGGACTGTCCACGCAGTGATGTCAATGTACTGACAAAAAAGTCCCCTGGAGGAACGTACCGCTGGATAAGGGATGGTCCTCTTGTTTATGTGAAATGGATGGACACACAAGAGGTGTCTGTCTGCTCCACCATCCATGCAGCCTACACTGGGGATACAGTAAAGAGAAGAGTGAAATCCAGACAGGGTGTCTGGTCTTCACAGTCCTTTCCATGCCCCTCACCTGTGGTAGAATACAACAAGTTCATGGGAGGTGTGGAGGAGTTCATGGGAGGTTTCCCAGGAGAGTTGATCCAGTATTACACAGCACAGCACAAAACCATGAAGTGGTACAGGAAACTCTTTATTCACTTCCTGGATATTGCTGCAACAAATGCCTACCTTCTCCACAAAGAACTCATGCAAAACATGCACAAGGACAGCATGACCCAGAAGGCTTTCAGGGAGGAGCTCACTGAACAGCTGTGTGGTGTCACTCAGACACAAAAGGCTCCTGTAAAGGAGGACAGTGATTTGCACATTCCAGTTTGTGGGGTTGAGCTGAACACTGATGGTGGGAAGAAGGCTCATGCTAACCGCAAGACCTGTGCATATTGCAGGAAGCATAGGGGAAAGCAAGCAAAAACCCTTTGGAAGTGCAGAGCATGTCATGTCTACCTTTGCCTTCTACCAGAGAGAAACTGTTTTAATGCTTGGCATGATGAGGAATGATCATTTCTGTAATCTATTGAGATATAACCTACAGCTGAAGAGTCCATATTTGTATAGTCTTTTGGGATTTCAAAACTGATGGTTGTGGGGACAGAATGCCACAATGACATGCCAGGCCCATTACCTATTGGCCATTGTATTTCACAGGTGGGCCATGAGCAGTGACAATGGGGAGGGGCAATCAAATGTTTGTTTGCACCTACAGTATATCATCAATATTCATTGTGTAGGGACACTGGTTTTGGAGAGGAAAAGGTTACTCTGAAGTTACTAATATTTAGTAGTGAAACCAGAGAATTGCTGAAGGCTGAAATCACCCTATGTGTAGTGAACAACTATGTTTACAAGGTTCAGAGTTCAAAAGTCTTGGCCAGAAATATTTACAATGTGTTGTAAGTCTCAAGTCCACTGAAAGAAGGTTTTTGTAAGGGTATCTTTACATTTGATTTAAATAAAAAATGTATTTATTACATTCCTTGTAGTCTCGTGTTATTTCTTAAGTTTTCTAGATTATAACCATATTTGGCACTTTTGCGAAGAAATTTCGAATCAGCCAACGGCCTGGTCTCACTGTTAAACTCAAAAACTCCGACGAGGCTACAGCTGGCATGAAGGAGATCTCAGCACCATGGACAGCATCATCCGTTTCTAGCTGTTCGGCGAACCGCTCCCTGACTTGTCACCAAACAGTCTTCTTGTAGGCTGCAGTGAATTCAAAGGTTCCCAGTTTTATCAGCCTCAAAATGAGCCGCTAAGCAAAAGGAAAACGCTTGGTGGTGTTCTGCAACAAACCAGTTCAAGTGGAACTTTTCCAATTGATTAAAAGCCTGTATATTTCAGCGGTCACCTAATGCAAACATGTCCTACAAGTACTCACCCAGCCAAGAACGGCTCCAGGGTTGCGGGATAGGAAGAAGGCTCGACAGAGGGGAAACGTGCCCACTCTACCGGCAGTACGTTTCCTCCTTGCTGGGTTTATCCCTACCCAATGTGCGAGAGAGCTGCCAAAATGTCTCACAGACGACGGTAAACGTGGCGCTCTCTCCAGCGGTAGTGCGCTGAATGAATAATTCTTGAGAAGACGGGGTTTATATAGCCCTTAAACGTCATAAAACAGACACGTCAAACGAACGCAGCATCAGAATTCAGAAGACTTTCTGCGCTAGCAACTGTTGGCAAGGCAAATGTTGTCAACGCGATCGGATAACAGCCTATCAAATAGCATTATACACTGCGCGTAAAGACGGAAATCCTTGCTCATTCCGACACCACTCAAATTCGTAAGAAATATTAGCGAATATGGACACGCTTCGGGAAAAGAACTATGAGTATGATTTGAGCTTTTTTTCGCTGGCCCCACTGACGATTTAGCAGTATTGTGATTGTATCCGGCCGGAAAGTACAAACACACAATTCTGAATACGTTCAACTGTCTTTTTGTCGTCTCGAAAAACAACGTGTCAGACGAAACAGACACATAAAAAGGACACTTTGTAAGGAGAATAAAACCAAAATCCTGCACATTTCAGTGTCTGATTGAGGCCGCAGCTCCTAATGACCCACCCATTAGCAAATTGGGTCTATTCATATGATAAGAGGATGGTAAATTGGCGATCGCTATTGGGTCATGACGTGGCAAAAAAAAAACGCCCCATTTCACCAGTATAAACAAGTCCACATGTTGGGTTGGTTTCATTCCGACTGAAGAGCCACAAGATGCCGCTACCTATCTCTGCTACTGAGGCTTCGCACCGGATTCAAGAGGAACTTGATCTGGAGAGCGAGGAGGACAACCACTCCTCGGATGAAAGTGGTGAAGACACTGAGGATGAACGCATCCACTTTGAGCTTCGTTTTGACCCCGCTGAAGATATTTGTATTGAGTAAGTTATATTCATTTTACTCTTGTCTTGTATATTCATTTGACTCTAGCTCAATGTATGCTGTTGGTTAACTTATAGGGAGTAAAACGCATGCCATGATTTGCTCTTAGTTGGGTGTATTATTTCAGGTTACTGCCGTCAACTGCACGGTGATTTTGAATCATATATGTCGCTAAGACTATTATACAGTAAAGGCATATCATGCTCAGAGTTAAGTATAAGGTGGACGTTTGGAGTATGTTGTCTGCGCAGAAAGGAGTAAAACAAAGGCTTACACGGTGGCTATATAGCAGCCAGTGATGTAAACATACAAACGCTAAAAACATGTTTTACTCCTGTTAGAAATCATTAATGTATGCTATTATAATACTTATGAGTAGGCTTAAGTCGAAACTAATGAGGTGTAAATGATCGAAACTGGTGAAGTGATTATAGAAAGACATGTAAATATATGTAGTTGTCATGCATGGTCTGTCTAATGTGTGAACTGCAGCGCGGAAATTCTATGTTTTAAAAATGCATGAACATAAAAGGAAAGACTAACCTTTTTTAATTTACTGTAACTTACAGAAACTTGGAGAACATTGCACCCGCACCGCCAAGGAAAAGAGCACGATGTCAGCCCAAACAGGATGCGTGGTCATGGAAGACAGAAAATGATGACGATGCCACTCCATCAACACTGCCGTTTCTTCCTGCAAGGGAGCCTGGTGTGCAGCTGAGTGCAGCAGACAACCACACTCCTCTGGACCTCTTCAAGTTGTTCTTTTCAGAGGATGCTGTGGAAACCCTCTGCCAAAACACCAACAAGCAAGCTGCTGGGAACATAGCCAGAGGTGCAACGTACAGATGGGTGGATGTTGGAGTTGCTGAATTCTACAAATACATTGGACTGTTATTCTACATGGGCATGATCAAGCTGCGTGACATTAATGACAACTGGAAGAATACCATCTTCTCACTCCCTTTCCCGGCAGAGTTGATGGCAAGAGACAGATACAGAACAATATCCTGGAATGTGCACATGAGCGACCCAGATGAGGAGAGAGTGAATGATGCCCAGACTGGAACCTCAGCACACGACGGACTGTTCCGGCTCAAACCCCTCATGAACACCATCCAGAATGCCTGTAAGGCATTCTATCATCCCCACAGGAACATTGCTGTGGATCAGCATATGGTGGCTTGCAAAGGACATACCATTTCAAATGATTTCAAGTTGTTTGTGCTAGCAGACTCCAGCAATGGGTACACTTTGGACTTTTCCGTATACACGGGAAAGAACAACTTCCCCACAGTGCAAGGCCTCTCTTATGACTCTGTCATGTCACTGATTGACATAAAGTATTTGGGATCTGGATACCACGTGTACATGGACGATTTCTATACAAGCCCAAAGCTTTTCAAGGACTTGTTGGCTTTCAAGTTTGGTGCTTGTGGAACATACCGAGATTCCCGGAGGGACTGTCCACGCAGTGATGTCAATGTACTGACAAAAAAGTCCCCTGGAGGAACGTACCGCTGGATAAGGGATGGTCCTCTTGTTTATGTGAAATGGATGGACACACAAGAGGTGTCTGTCTGCTCCACCATCCATGCAGCCTACACTGGGGATACAGTAAAGAGAAGAGTGAAATCCAGACAGGGTGTCTGGTCTTCACAGTCCTTTCCATGCCCCTCACCTGTGGTAGAATACAACAAGTTCATGGGAGGTGTGGAGGAGTTCATGGGAGGTTTCCCAGGAGAGTTGATCCAGTATTACACAGCACAGCACAAAACCATGAAGTGGTACAGGAAACTCTTTATTCACTTCCTGGATATTGCTGCAACAAATGCCTACCTTCTCCACAAAGAACTCATGCAAAACATGCACAAGGACAGCATGACCCAGAAGGCTTTCAGGGAGGAGCTCACTGAACAGCTGTGTGGTGTCACTCAGACACAAAAGGCTCCTGTAAAGGAGGACAGTGATTTGCACATTCCAGTTTGTGGGGTTGAGCTGAACACTGATGGTGGGAAGAAGGCTCATGCTAACCGCAAGACCTGTGCATATTGCAGGAAGCATAGGGGAAAGCAAGCAAAAACCCTTTGGAAGTGCAGAGCATGTCATGTCTACCTTTGCCTTCTACCAGAGAGAAACTGTTTTAATGCTTGGCATGATGAGGAATGATCTTTTCTGTAATCTATTGAGATATAACCTACAGCTGAAGAGTCCATATTTGTATAGTCTTTTGGGATTTCAAAACTGATGGTTGTGGGGACAGAATGCCACAATGACATGCCAGGCCCATTACCTATTGGCCATTGTATTTCACAGGTGGGCCATGAGCAGTGACAATGGGGAGGGGCAATCAAATGTTTGTTTGCACCTACAGTATATCATCAATATTCATTGTGTAGGGACACTGGTTTTGGAGAGGAAAAGGTTACTCTGAAGTTACTAATATTTAGTAGTGAAACCAGAGAATTGCTGAAGGCTGAAATCACCCTATGTGTAGTGAACAACTATGTTTACAAGGTTCAGAGTTCAAAAGTCTTGGCCAGAAATATTTACAATGTGTTGTAAGTCTCAAGTCTGAGCACCACTGAAAGAAGGTTTTTGTAAGGGTATCTTTACATTTGATTTAAATTAAAAATGTATTTATTACATTCCTTGTAGTCTCGTGTTATTTCTTAAGTTTTCTAGATTATAACCATATTTGGCACGTTTGCGAAGAAATTTCGAATCAGCCAACGGCCTGGCCTCACTGTTAAACTCAAAAACTCCGACGAGGCTACAGCTGGCATGAAGAAGATCTCAGCACCATGGACAGCATCATCCGTTTCTAGCTGTTCGGCGAACCGCTCCCTGACTTGTCACCAGGGGCGTTTCTAGGATTCAAAGAAAGGGGGGGCTTAGCCCCAAGGGGAGTGGCATGTTTGTGCGCGGCAATTTTTCTTTTTTAAGGCCCATTTGGGGTCGCGGATATCCATTGTTTCAGACAGTTCATAGATTGGTTTAATCAGAAAGAGTGTGATTTTGCTCTGTAGTTTTGCTTGCATTCAGTATATGATAACACAAGAGACAGAATGACAGGGTCATAGTGAAATTTGACAACACAAATATACCAGCTGTGGTGAAATGACCTGTTCTGAGCACCAAAGCTGTCCTGTGGGTAGCTCTTCAGCTTAACCTGTCTGGGCCCTGTGTCTTTTTCACCTAAATCATTAGTTGCTGCAGCTGCTTGGTCTGTCTCTTCCTCTCTCTGACTCTCTGCCTCAGCCTCTCCTTCTGCATGACCATTTAAGATAAGTTCAAACATTGAAACATTAACTGATCGATATCCAGAAGCCAATTGTATGACTTGGCATAAAAATATCATGTAATAATCTAGTTTAGGCTAACCCTTGGAGTAGCCTAGGCCTGACAACAAATGCCTATACATTTCTACCACAGTAGAAGAAAATAAAAAAAACTCCACTCATTCCCTTCTAGACCTGTAGACCACTAACCTCCATCACACCGGCTCCTTCAGCCCTGTCAATCTCCTGCTTCTCTCTCTCATCTGACTGGGCGGAGCTTCCACCTCTCCTAAAGAATGTTCTTATATCCATCTGGTCAATGAATTGGATGATATACCGGACAATAGCGTTATGACTTATGAGGGACACTATGACAATTAGTTTTCACTAGCATTAACTGATTATAAATAACAACATTCTATAGGGACTGATAATATTGTTTTGAAATACTAGAGAGATATATCAATGCAAAGAATAGAGAGATGTCGATAGTTATTTCTTGTGTTTCGAATTCGCTCGTTCACACTCTTGCTAACTGGTGACAGTTTCTAACAAAGTAGCAAGCTAGCTTAGTTTTCATATAGCCCACTACAATATTCGCTTTCATTTGCCTCATATCAAGTAAACCTAAAGCAGGTAACACTCGTTAACAACTACAGATAGCCACATTCTGTAACTTCTTGTACTTACAATTTCACTCCGTGCATCATTTACTTTGAAATCCTTGTCTATAATACTGGCTGTCGTTGACGAGAGACGGTACTAGTGCCCGGGTTTTATATCGTAAAGTATGATGAAAGGCTATTGGATTATAATTTGAAGGGGGAGTAAACATACAAACCAGAACGCACGCACATAAGTAGCATGTTAGAGTTATAAATAACTTGTCCGTGTCAGAAACAATAGTTTAATTATTATTATTTTTTTTTTAAGCCAATAATGCCAAATGATTTGGGGGGGCTGAAGAACATTTTAGGGGGGCTTCAGCCCCCCCAAAATAGGCCTAACGACGCCCCTGCTTATCACCAAACAGTCTTCTTGTAGGCTGCAGTGAATTCAAAGGTTCCCAGTTTTATCAGCCTCAAAATGAGCCGCTAAGCAAAAGGAAAACGCTTGGTGGTGTTCTGCAATAAACCAGTTCAAGTGGAACTTTTCCAATTGATTTAAAGCCTGTATATTTCAGCGGTCACCTAATGCAAACATGTCCTACAAGCCATACATTTTATTTGCTCTTAAAAGGAAATCATTCAGAAGCAAAGGGAACAGTAAATTGGATTCGATTGTTAACATACATCTGCCTTAACATAAAACTCCTATTACAAAGCAGCATAAAATGGAGTATAGCTATCTGGAAAAGAAGCTCTGAAAATCTCCAGTCATTTAAAGTTGTCAGGACTGAGGTAAAACACTGTAAATCAAACGAAAGCTGCTCATTACAAAGCTTCTTCTGTCCACCTTTGCCGCGATGCTTCAAAAGAGTTACACTTACATTCGGCCATGAACAAATGAAACAGAGACATGAATTGTTGAAAACAAACATTGACAAAATTGTGGCTAATTAGAAAACAAAAAATTCGTCGAGGCTTGCTTCATTTTCCACACGTACAACACGTACAAACTTTAGCATTTGAGTATCTGCTGTGCTGTACTTTCTACCAAATCAGGCTTCACTTCTAAAAACGAATCAATACAAACTTGTTTTATTTTTATTTTTATTTACAATGTGGCTATACTGCGTAAATGGCCACTTCTGGCTAAATACAGTCAGTCACAGTCCACAATTCTTAGCACTTTCAACTGTCTCAGATTTCTCGCGTGAGTCCAGAGCCCTGACCGAGTCAACCCGTCAGTTAAAGTACTCACCCAGCCAAGAACTGCTCCAGGGTTGCGGGATAGGAAGACGGCTCGACAGAGGGGAATCGTGCCCACTCTACCGGCAGTACGTTTCCTCCTTGCTGGGTTTATCCCTATCCAATGTTCAAGAGAGCTGCCAAAATGTCTCACAGACGACGGTAAACGTGGCGCTCCCTCCAGCGGTAGTGCGCTGAATGAATAATTCTTGAGAAGACGGGGTTTATATAGCTCTTAAACGTCATAAAACAGACACGTCAAACGAACGCAGCATCAGAATTCAGAAGACTTTCTGCGCTAGCAACTGTTGGCAAGGCAAATGTTGTCAAGGCGATCGGATAACAGCCAATCAAATAGCATTATACACTGCGCGTAAAGACGGAAATCCTTGCTCATTCCGACACCACTCAAATTCGTACGAAATATTAGCGAATATGGACGTTAAATATTAGCGTTATGGACGTTCGTTAAACAACAGTGTGTCGCTAGGTTGGTCAAGTCAAGCAGCACCCGTCTAGTTTTGTGTATATGGTTGAGTGTGCGTGCGTATAAAGAGAACAGCAGCTAGCAACGAAATGACCGACCCGGAGGGGGCTGCGTCAGAGCTGGAACAGCTGCGACATCGTATGGAGCAACTCCAGGCAGAGAATGAGAGGCTGGCGAGAGGCACTGGGAATGATGCTAGTGGGAGTAGCATCCAGCCGGTGAGACAAGAACAGGCCTTTTATCTGCCTCGGGAGCGGCGGTGCCCCAAGTTCTCCGGCTCTGCAACTGCAGGGTCTCTGTCGGTTGAAGAATGGGTGGAGGAAGCCCAAAGCTGTATAAGGTCGAGACACATGTCAGCTTTTGAAAAAGCTTTGTTTTTGTTTGATCACTTAGAGGGTGAAGCCCGTAACGAGATAAAATACCGACCTACAGCAACTCGGGAAAATCCTGATTTGATTATCAAAGTTTTAAAAGAGGTATATGGTTGTCCAAAGTCGTATGTATACTGGCAGCAGCGCTTTTTCGATCGTAAACAAAAGGAACAGGAAAGTTTGTTTGAATTTTCTCATGCATTAATGGCACTGATGGATAAGGTAAAACAGGCAAAGAGTGATTCACTTCGTAACCCTGATATTGTATTGAGGGACCAGTTTTGTGAGAATGTCTGTGATCCTATGTTACGCAGGGAACTCAAGAGACTGGTGCGGGAAAGTGGGGAGTTGTCTCTTCTAGATGTACGGAAAGAAGCCCTTAGGTGGGCGGAGGAGGGGCAAAGGGATCGCGACCGTAGCCATCGTGTCTCTGGCCGAAGCAGTGAAACACAGGTTGTATCGCAGTGTGCAGCTACAGCTACTCCATCTCCAGAATTTTCAGAGTTGAAAGACCTGGTCCTTAAGCAACAAGCCCAATTGGACATGCTTGTTAGGCAGCTAGGAGACACCCGTAGTCAATCACAGGCTCCACAGTCTCGTAGGGGTGACCGTTATAAAAGGGCACCTGATGGTCAGCCCATTTGTCTTATATGCGATAAACCAGGACACATAGCCCGCTATTGCCAGACCTCCTTCTCTGCTCGCAATAGTAGACCTACTCTCCGGTTTCCGTCTGACCACTCCTCTAGCCAGTCAGTTAGACATGAACAACCCACTAGCCAGCCGGAAAACTAGCAACCCCCAGTGTGCAGAGCCACACACTGGGAGGACATGGTGCTGGCTCATTGCTCTCCCCTTCACTAGACAAGCTAGTTAGATCTTGCCCTGTTTTGCCTGTGTTGATGGGAGGAGTGACCGTTCCCTGCCTGATTGATACTGGGTCCATGGTGACCACTATAACCGAGAGTTTCTTTCAAGAGCATTTCCATCACCTACAAAAGAAAGATTGTAAATGGTTGGGCCTCAAGGCCGCTAATGGGTTAGATATTCCTTATATTGGTTACATCGAACTGGAGGTGGTAGTACTAGGACAGTGTATCTCGGGACGGGGCGTCCTGGTTGTCAAAGATCCACCGAATGCGGCGGTTAAAGAGCGTAAAGCCGTAACACCAGGTATACTGGGGATGAATATACTGGGGGAGTGCTACCAGGTCCTTTTCGAACAACATGGTTCCCGGCTCTTCCACTCCCCTCCAGTGAGTTTGGCGGCCCCGGCGGCCCTGCGTGCGCTACGGCATTGTGAAAAAGTCAAAGCCATTGTTAATGCCCCTAAACCCTTCAAAGTGAAAGTTCAGGGAACAGCCTCAGTCTGTCTTGAAGCGGGGGCCCTTACTATGGTTCCAGTGACGTGTCCTCACCTTTAATCTGCCGAGTTCTTGCTTGAGCCAGTGGGCTTAGAGGACGAACAATTGCCTGAAGGCTTGCTAGTATCCCCCACCCTCGTGGTAGCCAAGAAGGGTCTCCTGTATGCACCTGTGGTCAATGTTAGTACCATGGAGGTGTGGCTTCCCCCTCGTAGCACCATTGGCACCGTACAGGTGGTGATCGCGTCAGCTGGGGGAACAACTACCTCCATCTCCGTTGAGCCTTCATGGGAAGATTGTCAGGCCTATGTCTCTGCGCAAGAGGTGGTTGAACGCACCAGTACACCCACATTCACTATGCCTGATTTTCCGGAGCTATCTCAGCCCCAAGTTCCCCAGGCCCAGGCTCTGTTCGCTCAATACAGTAGTATCTTCTCCCGAAACGACAGAGACTTGGGATGCACATCCTTAATCGCCCATGAAATCCCATTGTTGGACGATGTTCCTGTCCGCCAGCCTTACAGGAGAATTCCACCTTCCCAGTACGAGACCGTGAAGGCGCATATTCAACAGCTTCTGGATAGTAAAGTGATCAGGGAGAGTAGCAGCCCGTACTCGTCCCCTATCGTCCTCGTGACCAAGAAGGACGGGAGTCTCCGCCTTTGCGTCGATTATAGACAGTTGAACGCCAAGACCCGTCGGGACGCATACCCCCTCCCCCGTATAGAGGAGTCTTTGGATGCGCTGTCCGGGGCGACGTGGTTCTCCACTTTAGATCTCGTAAGTGGGTACAATCAGGTTCCCGTAGTTGAGCGTGACAAACCAAAGACTGCTTTCTGTACACCGTTTGGCCTGTTTGAGTTTAACAGAATGCCTTTTGGCCTTTGTAATGCCCCAGGCACTTTCCAGCGCTTAATGGAGCGCATGTTTGGGGATTGCAGATACCAGTCCGTTTTACTGTACCTAGACGATGTGATTGTTTTTTCCAATACGGTTGAGCAACATCTCGAAAGACTGGGGGAAGTCTTTGGCCGACTGAATAAACAGGGGCTAAAGGTTAAACTGTCCAAATGCAGTTTTTTCCAACACCAGGTCAGCTACCTGGGGCATGTGGTGTCTACTGAGGGGGTGTCAACTGACCCAGCCAAAATCGAGGTGGTTAAAGAGTGGAGACGCCCTGGGCATCTGGCAGAGCTGCGATCCTTTCTTGGGTTTGCAAGCTACTACCGTAGATTTGTAAAAGGGTTTTCAAAGCTTGCCGCCCCTCTACACCAACTGGTAGGAAAGCTCAGTGGGCCACGCAGAAAGGGGAAGACTCTTCCAGTCCCCCTGGCATCCGTGTGGGACGAAGCTTGTGAGCGAGCATTCCTGTCCCTAAAGGAGAGACTTATTTCGGCTCCAGTGCTGGCATATGCCGACTTTAGGAAGCCCTTCGTCTTGGAGGTAGATGCCAGCCATGGGGGCCTTGGTGCTATTCTCGCACAGGACCATGAGGGCAAAGTGCGGCCAGTGGCGTTTGCCAGTAGAGGTCTTAGAGCGGCAGAGAGGAATATGGAGAACTACAGCTCCATGAAGCTTGAATTGCTTGCAGTCAAATGGGCAGTGACGGAGAAATTTCGGGAGTATCTGCTTGGTAACCACTTCACCATTCTCACTGATAATAACCCCCTCAGTCATCTGCAGACTGCTAAACTGGGCGCGACTGAACAGCGATGGGCCTCCCAACTGGCATCGTTTAATTTTAACATCAAGTATCGACCAGGGAACAGTAATCAAAATGCAGATGCTCTGTCCCGCCAATATTTAGAAAGGTTTGCCTTTGGGACAGAGGTCCCAGTGCTGGGGGTCCTGGGGGAGGTTGCTCAAGTGCCTTTCACAGTAGGACAGTGTGAGGAAGTAGTCGCTTTACCAGGTCGCACACCTCAGGACCTCCGCCTGCTGCAGCAATCGGACCCTGTCATCGGACCCGTACAGAAGTACTATCAGGAGGGGCAGCAGCCAGGGGCAGGAGAACGAGAACTTTTGTCCAGGTCTAGCAGAGCGCTACTCCGGCAGTGGGACCGCCTGACTGAACAGGAGGGGTGTTGTACCGGGTAATCCACACCCCGGGGGGAGGCCCAGAGACTGTCCAACTGCTGCTGCCCCAGTGCTTACAAGAAGAAGTCTTACGGAGTATACATGACGGACAGGGGCATCAGGGCACCGAAAGGACACTCCAACTTCTACGGAGCCGATGTTTTTGGCCAAGTATGACCAAGGATACGGAGCGATGGCGCCAGCAGTGCCAGCGATGTGTATTGGGCAAGGCAGTACAACCCAAGGTCCGCACTTACTGGGGCACCCTGCAGGCCACGCAACCTAATGAGATCCTGGCCATTGACTTTACGGTGTTGGAACCTGCCAGTGATGGAAGGGAGAATGTGCTCATCCTCACGGACATCTTCACCAAGTACTCACAAGCCATCACCACTAAGGACCAGAGGGCACCAACGGTGGCCCAGGCATTGGTGCAGCAATGGTTCCATCGGTTTGGGCCCCCTGCCCGTATACACTCCGATCAAGGCAGAAACTTTGAGAGCCTGCTGATCCAGCGGCTGTGCCAGATGTATGGGATTCAGAAGAGTCGAACCACGCCGTATCACCCACAGGGTAATGGACAGTGTGAACGGTTCAACCGTACCGTGCACGACCTCCTGCGCACACTGCCTGTGGAGGAGAAGCGACGCTGGCCACAACATCTTCCGCAGCTTACCTTTGCCTATAACACCACACCCCATCAGACTACTGGACATACTCCATACTATCTGATGTTTGGTCATCACCCCCGGTTGCCAGTTGATTTCTTGCTTGGGACCGGAGAGACAGCATCCAACGACCAGCCCCTGGAGGAGTGGGTCCAGAAACACCAACAAAGCGTCAGAGTGACTCATGAGCATGTCAGACGATGAGCGGAAGAGTTGGCTCGGAGGCGTAACCAAAACCATAATGACCAAGTAAATGATGGTGGCTTTAAAGAAGGGGAGTTTGTTTATTTGCGAAACCGTGTCCAAGGAAGAAATAAAATTCAAGATTATTGGAATCCGTCAGCCTTCCGAGTAGTACGTGGCCCCTCAGGAGCAGGTGTAGTTTACACAGTGGCCCCGGCAGTTGGGGATGGACGGATCCGGCAGGTACATCGGTCCGAGATGCGGGGCGTCCCTGACGGATTACGACCCACAGTAGATCGTGATACCGCATCAACCAGTGGAGCCGGGCTACCCAGAGTATCTCCGGCCTCAGAGGGAGACAAAACAACGTCAACCCATGGAGCGGGACTGTCTAGGGTACCCCCAGCCTTAGAGGAAGGTGACACAGGGGATGTGGTGGTCTGGTACCGTGGAGAGGAACCCCAAGCCATGCCCGAACCGTCTGATGCCGCTTCTGCGGTTGAACTGGAGATGCCTGTGCCGCCTGACACCCCCCCTGCTGTTGAAATGGATGCTGGGTCTGGAGACACAAACCCCACCTTGCGACGCTCAGTAAGATCTAAGCTAGGTCAGCATTCTAATCCCCATCACCTCCCCCGAGCAGTGGGTGCCAGGAACAAAGAACCAATAAGTACAGAAGGAGAAGAGTCCAGGACCTGAGCTGTCATCGTCGGGTCGCCGATTCATTTGGAGGGGGTGGATTGTAGCCGGTGGGACCAATGGGTGTAGCGAACTTTTATTTTGATTCACCTCTGTCACCTTTCTCCTGTGTGTACGTCACTAGTAGGGGCTTGGGCTGGGTTCCAATTAGTTTAGTGCCAACAGGCATAGATATATACACCTTGGGTCCTTATGCCGGTAGCCGTCCATTGCTGATTGTGGAGTGAAGCCGCGTTCTGGAGCGTTGTCTTCAGCGACACAGTATGTTGGAAATGACTCTCTTTTCCCTTTCTTGGCATCAGTGTTAAGTGGACTAAGCGACGTTTTGCCTTTGGTTAGGTAGCGTGTTATAGAGCGGATGCCAACAGGAACGAGTTGAGCGTCTTCCCTACCAACTGCACTCCATTTCCCGATTACATGCATCGCAACGTGTTAAGTAGCAGTCAGTGTATCAGTGTGTGTGTTTGTGTCCGACCGTAGTGCGGTGGTTATTGTAGTTGCTGGCAGCGTATAGATACCAGGTGCATGACGTTCTCGGGTGCAGCTGTTTAGACAGCGAAGAAGCTATTGAAGCACACAGCTATACAGCATTGTTAGCTGCTGTTCTCTTCCAGTTTGTTATAGGTCCGGGTGCTGCTTTTAGAATATATCTCTGTTTTCCCCTCTAGCCTGGGGGCCTAGGTGTGTATATGTGGTTAAGAGGATATTGTGAGCCACAGGTTAGAGGGTTTATTTTTGTTTGTTTGTTTCATTAATTTGTTATCTGTTTCCCCTGTGTCATCTCACCTGCCGCAATAGCCTGGGTATCGTTTGGGGCCCTAGCCTAGATTACAGGTTGGCCAGTTTTTCCTCTAAGATAGTTTCTCACCTTTGATAAGATGTGCAGTGAAGTGTGAACCCCTTTTTCTTAATGTGCCCAAGTGGTGTGCTTGCGGTGGTGTGGCCAATGAGCTAGTAGTGTGTGCTCTCCTTCACGTGTGGTATTGGAGGCAGGCCCCTGTTAGTCTGTGTGTCAGTGGCTCCGGATTCTTACCCAACGGCTGGGGCATTCCCCTGAAGTCCATTTAATGTATTTATGTATTTATTTATTGACAACCAAAGTGACACCTTGTTTTAACGAGAAACAATAATAAACCTAATCTTTTATATCTTTCCAAAGAACCTGTGTTGGACCATTATTGGGACGGAGTTCCCCTTGCTCTCTATTATAGCTCAAGGGGTGGCGTAGTCTGGTGAGAGGCTGGCCAAGGCTACACAGTAAAGCATATCATGCTCAGAGTTAAGTTAAGTATAAGGTGGACGTTTGGAGTATGTTGTCTGCGCAGAAAGGAGTAAAACAAAGGCTTACACGGTGGCTATATAGCAGCCAGTGATGTAAACATACAAACGCTAAAAACATGTTTTACTCCTGTTAGAAATCATTAATGTATGCTATTATAATACTTATGAGTAGGCTTAAGTCGAAACTAATGAGGTGTAAATGATCGAAACTGGCGAAGTGATTATAGAAAGACATGTAAATATATGTAGTTTTCATGCATGGTCTGTCTAATGTGTGAACTGCAGCGCGGAAATTCTATGTTTTAAAAATGCATGAACATAAAACGAAAGACTAACCTTTTTTAATTTACTGTAACTTACAGAAACTTGGAGAACATTGCACCCGCACCGCCAAGGAAAAGAGCACGATGTCAGCCCAAACAGGATGCGTGGTCATGGAAGACAGAAAATGATGACGATGCCACTCCATCAACACTGCCGTTTCTTCCTGCAAGGGAGCCTGGTGTGCAGCTGAGTGCAGCAGACAACCACACTCCTCTGGACCTCTTCAAGTTGTTCTTTTCAGAGGATGCTGTGGAAACCCTCTGCCAAAACACCAACAAGCAAGCTGCTGGGAACATAGCCAGAGGTGCAACGTACAGATGGGTGGATGTTGGAGTTGCTGAATTCTACAAATACATTGGACTGTTATTCTACATGGGCATGATCAAGCTCCGTGACATTAATGACAACTGGAAGAATACCATCTTCTCACTCCCTTTCCCGGCAGAGTTGATGGCAAGAGACAGATACAGAACAATATCCTGGAATGTGCACATGAGCGACCCAGATGAGGAGAGAGTGAATGATGCCCAGACTGGAACCTCAGCACACGACGGACTGTTCCGGCTCAAACCCCTCATGAACACCATCCAGAATGCCTGTAAGGCATTCTATCATCCCCACAGGAACATTGCTGTGGATCAGCATATGGTGGCTTGCAAAGGACATACCATTTCAAATGATTTCAAGTTGTTTGTGCTAGCAGACTCCAGCAATGGGTACACTTTGGACTTTTCCGTATACACGGGAAAGAACAACTTCCCCACAGTGCAAGGCCTCTCTTATGACTCTGTCATGTCACTGATTGACATAAAGTATTTGGGATCTGGATACCACGTGTACATGGACGATTTCTATACAAGCCCAAAGCTTTTCAAGGACTTGTTGGCTTTCAAGTTTGGTGCTTGTGGAACATACAGAGATTCCCGGAGGGACTGTCCACGCAGTGATGTCAATGTACTGACAAAAAAGTCCCCTGGAGGAACGTACCGCTGGGTAAGGGATGGTCCTCTTGTTTATGTGAAATGGATGGACACACAAGAGGTGTCTGTCTGCTCCACCATCCATGCAGCCTACACTGGGGATACAGTAAAGAGAAGAGTGAAATCCAGACAGGGTGTCTGGTCTTCACAGTCCTTTCCATGCCCCTCACCTGTGGTAGAATACAACAAGTTCATGGGAGGTGTGGAGGAGTTCATGGGAGGTTTCCCAGGAGAGTTGATCCAGTATTACACAGCACAGCACAAAACCATGAAGTGGTACAGGAAACTCTTTATTCACTTCCTGGATATTGCTGCAACAAATGCCTACCTTCTTCACAAAGAACTCATGCAAAACATGCACAAGGACAGCATGACCCAGAAGGCTTTCAGGGAGGAGCTCACTGAACAGCTGTGTGGTGTCACTCAGACACAAAAGGCTCCTGTAAAGGAGGACAGTGATTTGCACATTCCAGTTTGTGGGGTTGAGCTGAACACTGATGGTGGGAAGAAGGCTCGTGCTAACCGCAAGACCTGTGCATATTGCAGGAAGCATAGGGGAAAGCAAGCAAAAACCCTTTGGAAGTGCAGAGCATGTCATGTCTACCTTTGCCTTCTACCAGAGAGAAACTGTTTTAATGCTTGGCATGATGAGGAATGATCATTTCTGTAATCTATTGAGATATAGCCTACAGCTGAAGAGTCCATATTTGTATAGTCTTTTGGGATTTCAAAACTGATGGTTGTGGGGACAGAATGCCACAATGACATGCCAGGCCCATTACCTATTGGCCATTGTATTTCACAGGTGGGCCATAAGCAGTGACGATGGGGAGGGGCAATCAAATGTTTGTTTGCACCTACAGTATATCATCAATATTCATTGTGTAGGGACACTGGTTTTGGAGAGGAAAAGGTTACTCTGAAGTTACTAATATTTAGTAGTGAAACCAGAGAATTGCTGAAGGCTGAAATCACCCTATGTGTAGTGAACAACTATGTTTACAAGGTTCAGAGTTCAAAAGTCTTGGCCAGAAATATTTACAATGTGTTGTAAGTCTCAAGTCTGAGCACCACTGAAAGAAGGTTTTTGTAAGGGTATCTTTACATTTGATTTAAATTAAAAATGTATTTATTACATTCCTTGTAGTCTCATGTTATTTCTTAAGTTTTCTAGAATATAACCATATTTGGCACTTTTGCGAAGAAATTTCGAATCAGCCAACGGCCTGGTCTCACTGTTAAACTCAAAAACTCCGACGAGGCTACAGCTGGCATGAAGAAGATCTCAGCACCATGGACAGCCTCATCCGTTTCTAGCTGTTCGGCGAACCGCTCCCTGACTTGTCACCAAACAGTCTTCTTGTAGGCTGCAGTGAATTCAAAGGTTCCCAGTTTTATCAGCCTCAAAATGAGCCGCTAAGCAAAAGGAAAACGCTTGGTGGTGTTCTGCAATAAACCAGTTCAAGTGGAACTTTTCCAATTGATTAAAAGCCTGTATATTTCAGCGGTCACCTAATGCAAACATGTCCTACAAGCCATACATTGTATTTGCTCTTAAAGGAAATAATTCAGAAGCAAAGGGAACAGTAAATTGGATTCGATTGTTAACATACATCTGCCTTAACATAAAACTCCTATTACAAAGCAGCATGAAATGGAGTATAGCTATCTGGAAAAGAAGCTGTGAAAATCTCCAGTCATTTAAAGTTGTCAGGACTGAGGTAAAACACTGTAAATCAAACGAAAGCTGCTCATTACAAAGCGTCTTCTGTCCACCTTTGCCGCGATGCTTCAAAAGAGTCACACTTAGATTCGGCCATGAATAAATGAAACAGAGACATGAAATGTTGAAAACAAACATTGACAAAATTGTGGCTAATTAGAAAACAAAACATTCGTCGAGGCTTGCTTCATTTTCCACACGTACAACACGTACAAACTTTAGCATTTGAGTATCTGCTGTGCTGTACTTTCTACCAAATCAGGCTTCACTTCTAAAAACGAATCAATACAAACTTTTTTTATTTTTATTTTTATTTACAATGTGGCTATACTGCGTAAATGGCCACTTCTGGCTAAATACAGTCAGTCACAGTCCACAATTCTTAGCACTTTCAACTGTCTCAGATTCCTCGCGTGAGTCCAGAGCCCTGACCGAGTCAACCTGTCAGTTAAAGTACTCACCCAGCCAAGAACTGCTCCAGGGTTGCGGGATAGGAAGAAGGCTCGACAGAGGGGAAACGTGCCCACTCTACCGGCAGTACGTTTCCTCCTTGCTGGGTTTATCCCTATCCAATGTGCAAACATTGACAAAATTGTGGCTAATTAGAAAACAAAAAATTCGTCGAGGCTTGCTTCATTTTCCACACGTACAACACGTACACACTTTAGCATTTGAGTATCTGCCAGTGGCGGTTCTAGACAATTTTTACTAGGGGGGCCAAGGAGGGACCAGTGTTTAACCAGATTTTTGTAACCAATAGTAGCTAGGTAGTCATATATAATAATATAATAATTATAATAATGATATTATAATAGTATTTTTTTCTGTTTATAGTTTCTTCAAATTTAGACTTTTTAAATGTAGTATTTTCTAATTCTAGTGGTTGGTTAGTCATGACAACGAACATATCGTCATACAAAATTGCCCCACCAGAAATTTCGGGCTAAAATCGCCACTGCTATGCATACTAAAATCTAAGCATGTGCTTTTTTATGTGATGTCTCCTTTAGGATTTGTTTTTGGCGTTGATACAATCGTGAATAATTACTGTGTCTTATCAAATCTAAACTCTCCTGAGCAAGCTAGGGAGCTGTAGCTGATAGCACATCTAAATGAGACAGAAGGACAGCGATATTTGGAAAAGGCATTGATTTATTGGCTGCGATCCATATATTTATTTTGTCCCTTAAAGTCTGCAAAGCGTCTGCCCCAACTTTCTTTTCCCGACATTTACATTTATCTTGTACATAATCCATCCCCATACACCGGAGATTTCAAGAGTAGGCTACAAATGCCTATCAATATGCAGTTGCAGGATGGGTGAACGACACCAAGATATGTTATCTGGAGACAAGAAATATATAGTGATCACAGGTCATGTAAGTAAAAGCGATTTTTCAGCGATTATCAACCGTGTTATTTTAGTGGTGGTTAAGAGTGCCAATATGGGCTGACGAGTTGTAGCTAAAGCCTTTAGTAAAGGGCAAGCTAGCTATTAGCGCTCTAGCTTGCTCAGGAGAGTTTAGCTTTAATAAGACACAGTAATTATTCACGATTGTATCAACGTGCAGCATTTCACTTAACAGGTCAGTCATTCCCTAAATATTTTGGAATAGAACGAAATAGTATATCTGGGTTTCTTTGGCGACAGTTGTCATATCCAACAGCAAAACATATCCCGGGCATTTGAACTTTCTGTGGGTTGTGACCGACGCACAGCTATACTACTGTGTCCGTGTTGGACACAGATATGGCAGCGCTTAGACACAGTGACGTCACATGGTACCCATGAAAAGTAGTTGCTGAGCTCTCATTCAACGACGAGCACCACACCTGGCAGTCTTGTGTTTGGGTGAGCCGCTTTAATTTACCTGTGTAGAATGTTGCGTCGCATTAGTTCCGCTTTTGGCGCTCGGGTGTAAAATCATAATAAATTCATAATTTTTTTATTTGGTCGGCACGGGGTGGTCACAGGGGTGGCCAGTGACATGTCTACGGGGGCACGGGCCACCCCAGGCCTCCGTGTAGAACCGCCACTGGTCATTGTGTGACGGGAGGACGGCAGTGTAGACCGACTACGCCACCCAGTTTATAGAGATGGGCCTCTAGTTTAAAGTTTTAGTGTTTAGGTTCTTTGTTTGGTGGGAGCAGCACTACAGATTCATCCAGACTTCGTTTCTGATACAAAAATATACAATTTATTACAAGCACTAAAATATAAAAATACAACACAAGTCCATATGAATCAGGCCGTAGGCCACTGCCGAAGGAACCACAGTCTACAATGTCCAAGAGTCCGCCGTATCCAAAATCCGCAAGCAAGGTCCGTCAGCATCCACCACCGCACCACAGCTGCTCACGTTGGTCTGTCAATCACGCACACTCGCACGCACACAGAGAGAGAGAAATCGCCAGTATCTCCACAAGTAGCAATACACACTCACAGCAAACAGAAAGTAAATAACCAAACACACGAAAAGATAATAATATCAACCAAAAGTAAATCAACCCAAAGAAAATAGCTACTTGTGATAGTCCGTGAAGCTCTACTTTGTATGGTGCTAACCGTAATTCCTCAGCTTATTAGTGGACAAGGCACACTCACCATTGAACCGAGAGCAGACGAATCTAGCTCTCAGTCAATATTCATTCAGGCTTCTCTCAGTCAAACGGACGACTCAGGTCAGCTCTTTCCTGGCAACCCACGAACGTAGAAGACGGGGATCTCACCGGCCTCCACTCCAACGCAGTAGGGAACCAATCAACTTCGGATCTCGTTCAACAGACGTCCGGTAATCCAGTAAACGCCAACGAAACACAAAAGCTCTGCCACAGACCCGGCCCCTTCCCCCCCGTCCTCTCCAGCAATCCCGGGTGATGTCCAACATTCACAGACTGTTCAGTGTTCATGTTAAAAAGGATCTCAATCATAGACATAATGATCCGCACCTGTACCATGCAATCAGGTGTTTGCGAGGCACACCAGTCAAGGGGGCGTTGCCCAGCGGAGTTCTGGAAGTGAGCGGTCCTAATTAAAGAAACGGCAGCTGCACAACACAATAAGCAACATCATAACAAACATACAGTCACTCAACACCCACATAATACTCACATATGACAATTGCACATAGTACAAGTACTCAGCATCTAACCAGAAGTGCAAAAAAGCTGAAAGGTGCAGAGTATGTACACATGTATAGTGGTAATAAATAAATAAGATATATACAGTATGAAATAAGATATATGCAGTATGAACATTGATAGTATAACTGTTTCCCATACATACACTTTTTTTGTGGTGGGCCACTACACTATCAACATCAAATCTGTAGGAAGCGCTAAGCTACAAAAACGTATAAGTATAAATGAGCATTGATTTGTGAATTGCAGGTATCTTGTCACTGGAGCTTGGGGTTCAGGTTTTGTGTAGGCTTCTTTACAGTAGCTGGCATTGTAAATTCAGTGGCCAAAGCCATCTGGGACTGTCTGGTCGCTGAATACATGCCAGTACCAACTGGCAGAGAATGGAAGGAGATGGCAGAAAACTTCCATAGACTCTGGAACTTCCCAAATTGCCTCGGCGCAATCGACGGAAAGCATGTGCAAATCCAAGCCAGCACAGGATCCCTGTTTTATAACTACAAGGAGCATGAAGGGACCCTGGCTGCGTCTGGCTTTGGGCAGGCCTTGTATTCCCAGACCCTTCAGCTCCCCGCAGATGTCCCTCTCCATGGTGCTGAGGATCAGAGCCCAGTCCCCCATGTGTTTGTGGCAGATGAGGCGTTTCCTCTGCGCAGGGAGCTAATGAGACCCTACCCGGGACAGATTAACACACGAGAGAGGAGGGTGTTCAACTACCGGCTGTCCCGGGCCAGGAGGATGGTGGAATGCACCTTTGGCATTCTGGCAACACAGTGGCGTCTATACCGGAGAGTTCTGGGGGTGTCTCCACTGGTTGCAGAGAGGGTGGTTAAAGCCACCTGCATCCTCCACAACTTGTTGCACTGGGAGACAAAGGAAGACCAAGACCATCCCACCCTTTCCTCTGTTGAGCAGTGTGCTGTCCAGCACCTGGATCGTCTTGGCAGCAACAATGCCTCGAGAGAAGCCCAGGCTGTGAGGGAGAACTTTACAACCTATTTCTCCTCTCCAGCTGGTGCTGTCGATTGGCGACATCATTTAAAAATTACTATTGTAAAGAAATACAAAAACATAATCTAAATGCCTTTGAAATTATTTTATTCACATTCATTACATTGTGTGTGTTGTAATGAAGTCCAAGGCTTATGATCCACCAAATTCGGCTTCATGCAGTAGCTTTTGGAGGCCCATGCAGACTTTCGATCGTGTTATGTTGTCCAGCCTCTGGAATGCAGGCAAGAGGCTCAGCAGAAAGTGTTAATCCTCGTTGGTCGGTGTATTTAAGGCACCAAGGATGCTTTGTTGATAATCAGTCAACGGTGCGACCATCCTTTTATTGACAGCAGTGGAGGTTGAGGCCTTTTGTGAATAGGGATGGGTTCTCCTGGGTGTGTGTGGTGTGTGTGTGTGTGTGTGTGTGGTGTTTGTGTGGGGATTGACTCTGCTGTGTCCTCTTGCACTGCTTGAGAGGTGAGGAGAGGCTGGTTCAGGGTCGGGGATCCCAGCCTGTCTTCTTTTATTTCAGTCCCCATGCTTTCAAGGGACAGCTCCTGTTTGACATATAGTGTGTAAAAACTTGTAAATCAGTTAACTTAGCTCATTGCATACAAGGCTCAAATGCAGGTAAGTAAACACATTCTAAATTAACCATGATATAAAGTTTTATGAATACAACTCCCCACCCTTCCATTTATGTTAAGTCTCTTTACTATGGCTCCCACCTACCTAAATGCTCTTGTAAGGGCAAATGTTACACCCAGGACGCTGCGCTCGTCTAGTGAGCGTCGTTTGGCACTGCCGTCCGTGCAAGCACGGCAATCCAGACTATTTTCATTTGTAGTTCCACGTTGGTGGAACGAACTGCCTAGTACTACCAGAGCAGGGGCGTCCCTCTCTACCTTCAAGAAGCTTTTGAAGACCCAACTCTTCAGAGAGCACCTCCCCTCCTAACTGGCACCTGACTAGCGCTTAACTTGCACTTCAGCAGTTACATTCCTGCACTTCTTTTTCCTCTTTTCTAGGTTGTTGTTTTTCTAATTCTCATGTAAAGTAGTATTTATTGTTACACCATGCTTTTTTATTGCTCTTAGCTTGACTGTTCTCTCCCTTGTACGTCGCTTTGGACAAAAGCGTCTGCTAAATGACTAAATGTAAAAATGTAAATGTAATGGTGTCAATTACCTGGGGTGATTGGGCCAGTGCAAGGTCATTCATAGGAATGAGAGCAGGACCTATCTGTTAAAAAAGTTACATAGCAAGACAAAAAAACAGTTTGTTCAATAAATGAAATAAAACTGCATTTAATAGATTTGTGAATTGATACATGATAAAGTCCAACAAATCCCTACTTCTGTCTCTATCATCATGGTCCATGTTGGAAGTTGTGACCCTCTCTTGCACCTGGGGTTCCATGAAAGACATGATTTCCATGTACTGCCATCTCGTCTTTCTGCCACCCTCCGCTCCACTTCTTTTTTTTTAATCCTCTTCGCTCTCCTTTCCCTAATATACTTGTCTCTGAAGTATTTCCACTTATTCTTGCATTCTTCCTCTACACACACAGACACACACACAAAAGTTAGTGAACCTATTTCAAAAGGCATTTATAAAGGGCATTTTACTCACCAGAGAGATGCACCTGGTTGCTCACACAACTCCACGCATTGGTTCTCCTATTTGTGTTAGCGTAATATTTTGGTTTTGGAATTATAAAAGTTCCTCATCGAATACCGCTAAGATTAAATTCTCATCAATCTTTAACATCGCCATTGTCAATTTTATTTTGCCACTACCAGCATCAAAACAGTCCAGTTTGTTAGCCTTTGTTAAGTGTGCCATTCTGAGTGAAATTTGCGGTGTAATAGGAAAGTCCACTAAAAGAGTGTTTGTTTCAAATTCCATCAATTCTGTGTTTTGGATTACTTAACTGGGGGTAGGGGTGCCTCACCTGGTTAACAGGATTGGGTAGAGTGGGGGTGGTGCCAGGTCAGTTTAGTGCTTACCTCATACACACTGCATGCACTTCAGGGGGGGGGGGGAGGCACCAGACATATCCCTTCATCCTGAAGCCATCTCAACCCAAACTCAAGGGCCGGTGCCCTAGTCTAGGCTGCTAAACAGGGGACAACCTGTTCGTACACACGGACAGAGGCCATAGGCATTGGGTGTGGAGGACCTAGATCCTGTCCCGCTCAGTTCCCCGCAGTTAAGTAAAGTGTTAACCCTACAAGGTGGCGGCAATTCTCCCGACCGCCACATTAACATCAGAGGAAAAAGGACCAACATCCTGTTAAGGACAATGAATCAAGAACAATCTGTGATTGCCTACATGGTGAATGGAATAGAGGTTAGTGCATTGAACGATAATATGTACGATAGTATGCCTGTGGACACCGACAGAATTCCAAAGACAGAAGAGCTATCTAGGTGGCCTTACTTGAGTGAGATCCAGATCCCGAAAATCAAAGCTGAAGTGGAGTTGTTGATTGGAAACAATGCTCCTAAAGCAATTGAACCATGGGAAATTATAAACAGTCGTGAAAATGGGCCATATGCTGTGAAGACCCTATTGGGGTGGGTTATTAATGGTCCTCTTGATGACCGTGTCATGACAGACAGCAGTGGGCGTCAACATGTTACTGTCAACAGAATGTCAGTTGCGAAGCTGGAAGATTTGCTTGTACAACAGTACAATCATGATTTTAATGAGACATTAGATGACAAGGAAATGTCAGTAGAAGACAAAAGATTTATCAAAATTGCAGAGCAGTCAATCACGCCCAAAGATGGACATTACAGCATAGACTTACCTTTCCGAAGAGAAAGGCCAGTCATGCCCAACAACTATCAGGTTGTAGAGCAGCGCCTAATAGGCCTGAAAATGGACATGCTGAAGTGGTGCCACAAGCTGAACTTGAAAGAGAAGATGGCAAGGTACATCCCACACCATGGCGTTTTTCACCTTAAGAAAGGCACTATTAGAGTGGTTTTCGACTGTGGCGCAACATTTCATGGAACATCACTGAATGCTGAACTCCTCCAGGGGCCAGACCTAACCAGCACACTCCTTGGTGTTCTCACAAGATTTAGACAACATCCCATGGCTCTCATGGCTGACATAAAATAAATGTTTCACCAAGTCAGAGTCTCAAAATCTGACTTTTTACGCTTCCTGTGGTGGCCTAAAGGTGACGTGTCTCTACCCCCTTTTGATTATCGCATGACAGTGCATCTGTTTGGAGCAGTGTCTTCTCCGAGCTGCGCAAACTTCACGCTCAGACAAACTGCCAAAGTCAATAGCAGCTGTTTTGATCAAGAAGTGATGAGCACTATTGAAAACACTTTATGTTGATGATTGTTTGAAGTCTCTTGAAATAGAAAATGAAGCCGTGGACCTGGTGAGAGACCTTACCTGTGTTTGCCACAAGGGGGGATTCCACCTAACCAAATGGGTGAGTAACAGCCGCACTGTACTGTCTCAAATCCCCAAAGAAGATAGAGCCACTGAAATGAAAGAACTGGATTTGGACAGGGACAAACTCCCTACAGAAAGAGCCCTAGGATTGTTATGGTGTGTAGAAAGTGACACATTCAAGTTTAACATCTGTCAAAGATAATCCACACACCAGAAGAAACATTCTGTCAATGGTCAGTTCTATCTATAACCCGCTGGGTTTCCTGTCTCCATTAACTCTGCCTGCTAAGTTGCTTCTTCAGGATCTTTGCAGAAACAAGTGCAGCTGGGACCATGAAGTACCACAGGCTGCATTGGAGAAGTGGAGGAAATGGCTGACTGGTCTTGACAAACTGGAGCACTTGAGAGTGGCACGCTGTGTGAAGCCAGATGGAATCGGAATGTCCACACAGGCTGAACTCCATCACTTCTCAGACGCTAGTGACCACGCATATGGAACAGTAAGCTATCTAAGACTGACAGAGGGAAAACACACTGTGCATATAGCTTTCATGCTTGGCAAGTAGGGCTGCAACTAACGATTATTTTGGTAATCGATTAATCTATCGACTATTTTTTCGATTAATCGACTAATCTAATGATTATTTCCCATAGCAAATTAAAATAACGACTCAATGTTGGAATTTGAATTTCAAATGTATTTGAGTAACAAATGTAATCATAATACCTAAATTAAATAGTAATACAAATTAAAGTGCAAATATGCTTTTAAAAGTAAAGAGAAAGTGCAAATAAAGTTTTAAAAGTAACTCAAATTAGCAATCAAGCCTCTGCAAGTGCAAAATAACGCAAGAATAACTGGGCTGCAAGTGACATTCAAATTCAACTTATGAAATATATATTTTTTCCACAATCTTTTGTTTGAAGAATGCTAAGTGGAGGAGGTTAACTATTCAGAACAAACGAAAATACAGGCTACTCTGATAATTCACTGATTTACTACATTGCACTTAACATTCATGAAATAGCGTTAGCAAGCATCCTCCATGAGACGTTCTGTTTTCCAACATGTAAGCTTAAACCTTACTATAAGTTATAGATATATCATATATGTCTATGATAATTGCTGCTCTGTTCACTGTTATTGTGCTCCCACAGCTCATTCTCTTTGAAATACTGGAATAGTGCTTCTTTAACTACTAATAATTGACCATCATTGAGAAAAATTACAACTTTTCTGTTAGCCATATCTCATATGCTGCAGCTACTAAAGCTAGCTTTGTTTATTGTTTCCATGGTAACATGAGCCGTCTCAGAATAATTAGCTTTTTAGTCGGCCATTTCTGATATGCAGCACATGAAGGTACGAGAACGGAGGGCAAAGAAAACGGTGCATGATTTGTATGCTAGGCTATTTGCAGATTCTGTTCCATTTTTCTCAATGATGGTCAATTATTATTAGTTAAAGATGCACTATTTCGCACTTCCTATAGTGCATTGCAATGCCGGATGAAAATTACCGGTAGCTCTGCTAGCGTATGCCAAAAAAAAAAAAAAAAAAAAGTAAATTTTTTTTATATATATATTTTATGACGCGTCGACAATTTTTCATAATCGACATTGTCGATTACGTCGACTAATCGTTGCAGCTCTATTGGCAAGGCCAGAGTAGCACCTTTGAAGCAGACGACAATACCACGCCTGGAACTTGTGGCAGCAGTCTTAGCTGTTCGAGTAGACAGAATGCTCAGAAAAGAACTAGACATCACGAGAATTGAACGAGTGAACAGTAAAGTTTTAATACTCAATATAATTTAAAGTTAGCAACACAGAGTGATTGCCTTTTTGCCTTGGAGTGTGCAGCCGTTAGGACGTTAGCGAGGCGCAGTGCACCGGCCAGAGGAAGAAGCTAGAATCGCGTTAGTCTGTGTTCGGTGTCCTTTGATCCCTGCCCCCGCTGAGGTCGACAGTTCCCTGCCATACAGAGACTGCTCCAGAGCTCCAGCTACCGAGTGAAATCTAAAGTGAAGATATGAGGTGAAGTAACCTGAGTTTGTGTTGTTAACCAGCAAGCTAGAGTGAAGAGAAACTACTGTGTTGCTCGCAAATACGACGGAGATATTTTTGTTATTTGATTTGTCACTTTGCTATTTGCCTGGACAAAGATATTTCTTTGCTAGCCTATTTGATTTG
Source organism: Clupea harengus (assembly GCF_900700415.2). Taxonomy (NCBI): domain Eukaryota; kingdom Metazoa; phylum Chordata; class Actinopteri; order Clupeiformes; family Clupeidae; genus Clupea; species Clupea harengus. The sequence goes on along the minus strand of NW_024879605.1, from coordinate 36,226 downwards.
GTACTTTGCCGTTTTTCCTGTGGACTAAGTGAACGAGATTTGGGTATTTTGCTCTGGACTAAATTGTAAGATTGGAACCTAGTATTTTTCTTACTGTATGGACTGAAGCCATTTTCTGTTTAAAACAGCTATTAGGTGAAAGGACATTGGTCAGTGACATTTATTGTATATTGTCTTTGGCCACTGCTGTTCATTATGAATCTGTATTATCCGTTATAAGTCATTTGCAATATTCTGAAACTGTGAATGAAGGTGTTTAATTCCATTTTCCTTTTGGTAGTATATATTTGAGTGTTCAGGTTTAGTATGTTGGCCAACATTAGTGGTAACATGTGCGTATTACAATTGTGAAAGGTGATTTTGAGAAACCAGCATATTTCTATACAATTTGTATTTGTTTTATTTTTCTAATTGATCTAGTATAATAAATCACTAATTTTTAACTTTTAAACTATTTGCTTATACTTTGAAGCTATTCATCTTCTCTGAAGTAGGGGTGTCTCATCCTCTGCCAGTATATGGTAGTTAGGGAAAATACAGGGTAAGTTGCACTTACACTTATGCTTGTATCCTGTCCTTTAGGTCATCACCGTGACCTGTCCAAATCCTAAAGCCCGTACTATTATATTCGTTCCTTGAAGGCAGGTTAGGCTTGAGACTAGTAGGCCTGAGGGGTTAGGGACTCAGATCCTTTGATCTCCCGCCTTTCAGGGAAGAGTTATTTACCCCTACTAAGCGGACGTAGGTCCCGTTCGCTACACATGCACACTATTAGGGGCCGGTGTGTAGAAGCCATTTGAGTCCTTTTGAGTATTTTAGTTGATATTTCAGTTTGTTTGACTATATTATTATTATTATTATTATTATTATTATTATTGATTTAATTTCTATTGAATTATCCCGAATTAGGAAATTGTAATTGTTTCTGAGTGTGTGCCCCCTATAGTTCACGGGGGCATTAGGATAAAGGTGTGCCAGGCCAAGGACAGAGGAGGGTTCCGGCCTGCGCATAACATCATTGACCGTGACCGTGAAGCGGGAACCGTGAAACGTGCATAGCCTTGAAATGAACTGATTAGAACGAAACAAAGAAATACAAAACAAAGACTTTAATTAACTTGATTTCTGTATGAAATAAAGGGAATGGAAAGTTCATTATATCCACGTCTCCTGGATTCTATTTAAATCACGCGCCAAGATACAAATCGGCGGAACTCAAAGAAGTGGTAAACTAATTTGCAAGATTTCGCCACTATAAATGTTCTTTTGCTCATCCATACTCCTCCTCTTAATCCAACTTTTCAGATCCTTCTATATCAGATTACTCTCCAAACTCTGCATCCAAATTTCTATTCATCTCATTTTAAAAGCCAACAATACTCTACATTACATGCTTATTGATTTGAGCTTTACCACACATTTCTTGAGTGATGCTATATTTGCATTGCCTTCTTTAAGACTAAACCAATGGCAAAATGTATCGAGAGCTATTTAAGTCAATTTGAATCAATTTTCTGAAGAAATCTTATAGTAGACAAAACTATTTTGTACCCCTGGTAGTGTAGAGTTTTATTTCTCCTCTCACAACCCTAATTTGTATGATTTCAGGTTTTCTCCTCCATGCTCTCACTCAAGCCAATTATTCAGCTGTATCCTTCATCCTGAGGAAACTCGAAAACGCCAAGACCAAGACATCAGGATTTCACACAGTGAAACATGAATACTTTAACATTTTAACTTTGCTCAGCCACAGCGAACATTCAGAAAAATGATTTTTAAGTTGTTAGGCTAGTAAGTACAAAAGCGCACCCTTCACTCAAAATGGTTGCTAGGTCTTTACCACCACTAGGCATCAGATTTATTACGCTGCTTGTCCTTTCATTTTTGTTCTTCTAGTTAAACCAACTAGACCAAGGACGTGGTTGCAGGAATAATGCTGTCCTTCAATCACAGCAGCCAGCTTTTGTCTGCATTCTTGCATTTCCCCCACTTTATATAAGCTTAAAATACACACACCGTTCTGGTAACTCATTCTCAACCTATTTTACCTCAGCGTTGCTCTCCTTTGACGAGCCGCTTATGTGAATGAGACTGTCAATTTCGAATGAGAAAAAAATGGAATAGACTGTATTGTACCTCTGTAGCCTATGTGCTTAATGCATGTCCAGAGACGCTGCGTTCCATTGGGCAAAGGCGGGCAGTTACCCTGAGCCCCAGCCACCAGGAGGGCCTCGTCGTACTTCCCGAGTTTTTTTTTTTTTTTTTTAAAGAATTAAAATGAATCACTTGTCATTGCAAACGAATGACAATTCATAATAAACATGAAATGTGTTGTTACGGTTCTCTTAGCACCGTTTTCCCGAGCTGATCAGTTCAGTGTGGAGGACCAGAGCCATGTATGGCTATCTATATGGCGGCTCTGGGGAGGACGTTTCATTTCAGATGTCTATTAGCTACCAATGTTATATGCGCAATAAACAACAACAAGAAAAAACGTCTGGTTCCACTGGGGCTCGAACCCAGGACCTTCTGCGTGTAAAGCAGACGTGATAACCGCTACACTATGGAACCTCACGCTTCACAAATGGTAAAAATTTACAATAAAAAAAAATAAAAATACCACTACATTATCTGTTTATCTACTATAGGTAGATAGTATCATAGTGATAGTTTAACATTTCCAAAGTTGTTTTTGATGCTTAACCAATTTAAAATTGTGGCGCTCTCTAAGGATTGTTTACAGTCCGGATTGAATTGTGTTGGCTAATACAGCTAAACTTAAACTTGAAATTGACAGTACAACTTTGAGACACTGAAACGTTCGAAGCTCTTCAATGGATAAATGTTACGCGGTGTGAAACATCTAGCTCTCCAGTGACGTCTACTGGTCATTTGTGGCTATAACAATCAAATCAAATCCAGCCGGTGGAAGTTTCTCTACACCCGAGGCCCGTTTCACACTGCCTGCGTTGCCCGTGCCTGGCGGCTGCGTTACCTGTTGATTTTCATTTTGGAGCCAGAACAAAATTGTTCTTTGCCCAGAGCCTCCAATTTGCTAAAACCGCCCCTGTGCATGTTGGACATTTTCTAGTGTCTGCGAGTTAGCATCTACTCACCGTTATCAGCGCAAACGATTGGCGTAGCATAGCCAACCGTTGATTATAAAGAATGTGATGTTTCGAGATTACAAAATAAAAGTTAACACATCAGTGATGTATATTCGGTCAGTATGATGCCCCAGTTAGCTTGCATATTATAAGGAATATTGTATAAAGAACATTAAAACAAATGATACATCTTACATCATAGCAGCAGCTACTGTTACACCAGCTAGATTAGAAGTACATTGATGATGTATGTGCAGCAAAACGATATAAAGAACCTATTAAATGAATTCCAGCAAAGAACAAACAAACATTTCTTACCCGCAGCCATCTTGGGAATGCGGTAAACGTGCCCAAATCCCAGGTCGTTTTTATCATAGACATAGTATACTAGTATACTATGTCTATGTTTTTTATACTTTCAGCATGCTAGTGTGGTAGGGTGATCCCTGCTAATTAGTAGCTCCACCCATACCATTCCCGTGTCTCTACTAGCCTGGGCCTATTTAAACACGCAGGTGTTTGCAGTTACATCGTCTGCAGCCCAGAGTAGTGTTGGAACGTTGTCTGCTGGTTGAGCTCGTGGGGAAAATATTGCTTGTGTGGCGTGCTTCTAGTTTCGCGGTTCTTGGAAGGCATTAGCGACTAGGAGTTGGATGTTGGATTCATCATGTTCCATAACCAGCTCTTATCAGGTGTTGTACCCAATTCAGCACCCCCGGCGTCAGATGCACCCCCTCGCGGGAGCGCGCACCACTCGCTTGATAGGAAAGGAAAGCAGTTCGCCTAAACAAACGCAGGTGAAAATACTATACTACGATTTAATTATTTGTGAAAGAGATGGAAGAGAAGAATACAAGTGATTAGCTACAGTCTTTAAAACAAACGCAGGGGAAAATACTGTACTACGATTTAATTATTTGTGAAAGAGATGGAAGAGAAGAATACAAGTGATTACAGATTTTAAAACTGTTCTAAAGAGTACAAACAACCGATGTTTTTCTTCCAAAAAACTCTGATAATAACGAACGCAAAAGAACACCTTTTTGTTCTGTGGAAATATATAGCCTACCCCAGCCATGACTACAAAATGAATTAACTTAATTTTGCTTTGAGCAAGATGAATGTATTTGACACGGCGTTTCACAAGACTAAATATGATTCTAGCATTTCTTGCAATTCATAGGTTCAAAAGTAAGTGCTTTTAATTGGGTTAACCTGTATATAGGTCGAAACAATAGCCTTCTGATCCTGAATATCTCTTGATGAAAATGTAATGTGATCTATGCCTGATAGACAAATCATAACCTATGTGTGTTTCTCACCATTAAAGGGCATATTCTCTTTATGAAATAGCTACACTTGTTTTTGTGAAATTAAACATTTTTATTGCTGCTTTATAAGATAAAATATAATAAACCAATTCCACATCCACCACTGACTTATCTGTTGTCAGACATATCAAACTCATACATATCTTGGCACCAATTGCATGCAGTTAAAAGCACCAATAGTGAGGTCAAAGGAACAAAATGATGCAGATGGGGTGCATTTCATGGCAGGCCTTGTGTTCCATTTCCTGTGATATGTACCCCCAGCATAACTCTTACTGTGAAGCTGTCACATGCACTTAACTGACTCTGGTTACACCTACTAGTCTCATCTGCGTACCGTGAAAAGCATTTGATGCTAGGATCAACAGGGGAAAAAACGAGGGGTTGCGTATCACGGCAGAGCTGGTTTCCTACCTGCCAGAATGTGCACCCCCTGTTAACTTTTACTATGAAGGTGGCACATGCATGAAACTGACTCTGCTTAGACATACTAGTCCCATGTCTGTACTCTGAAAAGCATTTGATGCTGGGATCAACAGGATTCTTTTAAAGGGGGGGTGCATATCACGACAGGCCTATTTTCACAACAGGCAGAATAAGCACCCCCTCTTAACTTTTCCAAGGAAGGTGGCAGATTTATGAAATGGACTCCCCTCATCAGTCCTGTTTGTACTCTGACAAGTACAGTAGTGATGCTGGGAGAAACACACCACTTTCATGAAAATAATGTAATTGTTGAATTTAATTAGTTTTTATTTTTACACTGAATAGTATTTGCATATGAAATGAATAGAAATTTAGGCAACATTCCTCACTCCCCACCATCGAGGCTGTCCAGCACAGAAGATGTCTGTGGAGGGCGCGCAGCATCACCAAGTACAGCTCTCACCCCAACCGTTCCCAGACTAGCAGGTTCAGGAACAGCTTCTTTCCTGGGGCTGTCTCCCTGCTGAACTCTGCAGCTCCCCCCACCCCCCGCTGAACCCAGCAACATCAACCTCCCCCCCCCCCCCCCACCCCCCCTGGCACATCGACCCCCAGTGACTGTACTCCTCCCGGCCTTGACGGCCATGCACCTTGACCCACCTGTTCATTGCCCTCTACCTCAATCCACTTCACTCCACACCACTTGTTGTACAAATGGTTGATTTAACATGAATTCATTAAATATTTAATGTACATTATCATCATATATTGTACCTATATGATGGGTATGGTCGTACAGCAGCAAATGCAAATGGGATCACAAATATTTTCATGAGATGCCTATGGTCAATTCAAATTCCGATTTTTTTTAGAGCTCTCGGCAAGCTGGTGGCCAACAAACCTCAGAGTTGGGATCAGTACCTGGATGCGGTCATGTTTGGGTTGAGGACCAAAAAGCAGATTACAGCTAAGTTCTCCCCATTCATGTTGATGATTGGACGAGAGGCTCGGTATTTAACACAAGTGCCAGAACACTTCATGGTTAGTAGACACATGTCTCAATATAATTCTATGTCTATCGATGCAGTGTTGAAAACATGGGCTGAAAGAATATAAAAAACATTTGTTCACAGGTTGACAGCAGTGTTGAAAATCGTGGTGGCTGAGGAAGCTGTGTCGGAGGACATAAAGCGCCTTGACGACATCAAGGACATTCTCCAGGGCAACATCTCCAAGCAGCAGGAGAAAATCAGGAGACGAATGAAGCACGGTGCTGCTAAACCAGCATTAAAAATAGGGGACAAGGTGTGGAGGCAGAATGTGAGGAGTCAGCAGAGGAAAGGTGGAAAGCTGGAGCCAAACTCTCTTGGCCCTTTCAGCGTGGAAGCTGGAGCCAATTTTACTTCAGGGGAAAAGTGCAGATCTGCTGGCTGAAGGTGGGACTGTCATAAATAAAGTTAATGTAGACCACCTTCAGCTTGCAAAGGTGGAGCAGCCCCGAATCCCCCACAAAATCGGTGCATCATTGGGCCCAGTCTCCGCAGCACCAACCTCTGCAGCACCAGCCACAACAGCAGGTCAAGCATCGCCAGCCTCCACCCCACCAGCATCGCCGGCGTCCATCCCACCAGCCTCCACATCCACCTCACCAGCTCCATATACTCTTACTTCAGCAGTGAAATTTAGGTATTATGATATTGTATTTCTTAAATTTAATTTTTTCCCCCAAAATGTACAAATCTTCTTTTTTCCCCCAGATGTTCAGGAGGCATGGGCAGGGAAAGATGTTCATGTACTTCTTTCCAAAGTGGGCCCATACAAGTTGTTTTTTTGGGACATTCTGAATACTGGTCCAGACAAGGAGCTGGAGAGTGAGGTAATACTCTTTCATTATTGTATGAAAAATCCGCGTATGTACTGGAGTGAAATGACTTTGCATTTTGTAAATATTACAAATATGCATTTTCAAGTTAAAGAGATTACGATTTTTTTCCCCCCTTTAACTTCTTTCAGATTGATCCAATGGCACACAAAGTCATAGTGGGAATTGTGAATGACAACCATCACTGGATGTTGGTGGTGAGAAGAGCAGCATTGCCCAACATTATAGAATTTCACTAATATCACTAATGCCCAGGGTGTTTTCCTAATTTATGTTGTGTTTCCATGTGAATAATAAAAGGTGATGTACCCACATGAAAAAAAGAAGCCTTTTCTTGGATCCACTTGGGGAATCCAAAGGCAAGATCAAAAAGTGCCTGGAGTCAACAAGGTAAATTTGACTCTTAAATGTAGTAGCTCTTCTATGAGTTGCTAAATGATGTACAACAGTTTTCACACATGTGTTATTTACATACTTTAGAGCCTTCATGAGGAAAAAGGGCTGCAACGTTTCCAGGTGGACATGCAGCACTCTCCCCCATAGCCGTCAAAGAGATGGCACATCCTGTGGTGTCCTGGCCTTAAAAGTGAGTGTGAAATGCAGTTACGGAAACATTATTGTCAAACTCAAATTAAGTAGCAATTGCAGTGAAGATCTTGACCTGCTTTTAGACATCCTGACGTTGGTTTAATAGGTAGGTAATACTTAGAATTTGTTTGATTTGTATTTAATGAATTGGGGCAGGCGGTCATAGACCATGCAATGCTTATTACATGTTCTTAATCAAAGTTCTCTTCAGTTTGCAGAGAACATTTTACAAGGGCAGGCAATGGACATGGACACATCACAGAAGGCAGTGGACAAGTTCAGACTAGAGAATCAGGTGTTTCCTTTTTGCTCAACATTGTCAGTCACTTCATGTTGTTGTTTTTTATTCATGTTCTCTCACAAATATGCAACCGTAAGACAGTCGATTAATACTGTGCAATGCAAATTGTATTAATCTGAACATATTTGTTCAATATTGTTTGTCTTAACAGATGACCTGAGCAACGAGTGCTTCTTTTGTGAGACGGAGTACCAGGATGAAACACAATGGGTAATTGCTACGCTTTCAAAAATGTTAAAAAAGGAAAAGGAATAGTTTTTACGTCATCATTGTCATGGTTGCCCTGGTTATTTACAACAATTGATTACAACAATCTTATGCATCATCGGCATCTATTAATAAAGGCATTGCTTATGTTGTGCTCGTTTTGTGTTGACAGATTACTTACTTTCTATTATACATGTGCTGTAGAAAATATTTTTTTAGCCCGAACAAAACACTTATGTTGGTGAGAACATTCAAAAACTGAAGGAATATTAAAGATATTATTAGTCAATGAAATTATAGTTATCCTATATTAAAGGACACTTTATAATATAAAACTTGCATACCACTACCCCTCCCTATTTCCCCAGATTTGCTGTGACGTCTGTCAGAGGTGGTACCACCACGGTTGTGTACGTTGGCCTCCAGTGGATGAGGAGTACCTGTGTCTCGCTTGTGAATAATGGCGCCACTTGCTATTTATTGTATATATTTGTATATTGTTAGAATATTTATATTATTTATATTTTTGTTTGTTTTTATACATGTGATGTGTTTATTGTGAAGGTGTTCAGTGTTCAAAGTGTTTTTTCCATCACAATAAATTATGTAAATGTTCCCTATGACTTTGTGTGCACATTTCCCAAAAGAAGAGTCTAGAGAGAATATGTCATCACCACACTCCAAAAACTGCTTTTCTAACCTAGGGTTATTATTCTTATATTAAGATGAAAAAATCTAGTTGGTCTTGTTTTTAGCAAAATTGGACTTACCTAGTGCTGTCTTGATAAGGTGATTTTTACCTATTTCAAGCAAATATTACTTGCGCTGCCTTGATAAGCACATTTTAACTTAATTTGAATTCTTTAACACTAGATATGAGAACTTTATCTTAAAATAATCCACTTTAAGTGTGGTAGTCTTATTTTAAGCAATAGTGTGTCAAGTTGTGTTATTTTCGTATTGCATTAAAGGTCGTAATTCAAGTTCTTTTCAACTAGATATGAGTTTTAACAACCACTTAAAGGCATTAGTGTCTCATTCTAAGCACTTTTATATCAATTTCAATCACTAATTCATTATTCACATTAAGACACTATTCAAACTGCAATCTTTCATTTGTATTTATTAAACAGTTCATGAGATACAAACATGCATTGAAAGCAACACAACAGTCAACAATATGATTACATTTTTTGAATAACCACATGTAATTTTATACAAAACCTGTTGTGAAAATTATTCACACAAATTAACCCGGTAAATCTGTGATTATCTCTGAACATTCACAGTCTGACGGCACAACAAAACATCATTTATGTTGTATTTGAGGGGTACATATTTGTGACCTTGAAATGGAACTATATGGTATGCTGTGAAATCAACAAAGTCTTCATCAATGACCTCATTTGCCTGTGCAAGATTAGGTATTACCACCTCATAACAGCGCAAATCCTTCCTGAAGGCCACTGTTTCATATGGCTGAATTTCAAAAAAGAATTTCTTCTCAATTTTCCATATGTCTCTAATGAGGCTAAATCTTGGCATTTGGCCATCAAAGCCAGAAATGATGAGTGATTTATGAGACATATACTTATTGCTGTTTAGGGTGAGCCATTTTAATGACACAGCAGTCTGTACATCTATCCCAAAAGAATCCCTCAGTTTTGAGCGGATGTACTCTATGTTGGAAGCCTCTGACACCGGGCCAAGTTCTCTGTCTTTTGTGAATATAGGATGCTGGTTTCCACTGACATTTTGAGGGCATTCAAATCTTTGGTTGTGCTGAATTAATGTTTTACAGATGTTTTTAAAGTTTAATTTAGCAGTCCATCGTTTAAAAAAACGATGTTTGGATTCGAAGCGCATGCACATATGCCTTACCATAGGCCCCAAAGCAGCGATTTGTGAGGGCATATGAAGCAGATAATGCTGCTTTGGTATGATGTTCTTTTCTGGGAAGAGCTGTTTAAATGTTTTCAAGTGCTGCTCAATCAGTTCTTTGAGCTGTGCAATTGTATGAAGCGAAATGACTGGGGCAAGGAGAATCTGTGTAATCTCTACCAATTCAATGATGAACTGCACAAACTCACTGTCTTTGACATTATTTAACAAAAATGGCAATATTTTCAAAAGGACAAGCATTTGTCCTGATGATTGTTTTAGTCTGTTGTCATTTGAGGACAATGTAGATGCTGTGATGGGACATGGCCTGTCTCTTAAATCAAGAGGTGAGTATGGGAAACAATACATAGCAGAATTGAATGTATCCAGATCTATCTGCCCACTAAGAATGAGATGGTTTAGCACACATTTGATCTCCATGGAGGCAATCCCTTCAAGAATAATGTGCATAATATCTTGTGGTGTCTGCTCGATGAGATTGAAGCTGGGGAAATCAACTAATGAACTTCTTCTATTGATCCCATAGGTTGTTTTTAAATGGTTCCTTACTAAATCTGTACTGGCCTTCTCAATATCACTACACTGCCTCAAATGTCCCTCCACTGTTCTTTTGTTGAAATATTTCTCATCAAAATTTGTTTGCATGTCTTCAGCTGTACAGTCACATTGCCGGCATTTGCAAAGGGCAAAACCCACACCCTCTTTGAAACCTGCAAACTCATGTTGAGCCAGTGTATCCCCACAAAGTGAAATCACAGCACCATAGATGGTCCTTTCACCAACTGCAGTTTGAATTTTAACACCCTGGTATAACACATCTAAATCTTTTTTAATTCTATCTAAAATCACATCCACAGTATACCTAGACAGGTCACTGGATTTTGCAATGGCCAGCAATCTAATTGCTGATAGTTTTGACCTATATTTAGGATCTATATTGCCTAAGGTGTAATAAACCATGAGTAGTTTGTTCTTTCCTGCATGTGATCCTAGTGGGTTGCACAGTTCAATCTCATCTGTGTATAAAATAAACTGCAATGCAGAGGGTCTGATGGAAAAGAGTGGGTGGTTCCTAAAAATATCACCATCAACTAAGTCATATAAGAACCCCTCTTTACACCTTTCGGGCATGGAGCTTATCATTGTAAATATCTGCAGATCAGAAAACAAGTCTTCAAGGCTCTTCAATAAGGGTACATAGAAAAAGGAGTTTGCTTTAATGGTAAGAGCTCCTTGGTTTTTCCCCCTGAGTCTGCATACAGTTCGAGATATGACTACCTCTTCTGGCTCAACTGGGTTAAAGAAATGCCTGATGCTTCTGTCCTGTAGATGTGTAGATGAAACCTCTGAAAAGGGGTCTTTGAAATCATCAAATACTGCTAGGATCGCTGTTTGGAGCTCCTCTCTTTCAACATGGGTTTCAAAAGCATTCTTGGTCTGGTCTCTCAGGCGGTCTAGAAGGGAGGCTTGGTACTGTTGGATATCAGCAATAACACTGTTGACATTGTCCTACAAAGAAGAAAATACAGTAAGCCCAGGGGTGGAATGTAACAAAGTATTTGTACTTCATTACTGTACTTAAGTACATTTTTACGTATCTGTACTTTACTTCAGTAAAAATAATAGTGCATACTTTTTACTTTTACTTCGTTACATTTTGCAGCTATTATCTATACTTTTTTAACAGTATTAACTTTGCAGATAATCCCTGGTAGATAACTTGTCATCCGCAGAATTGTAAATTCGAGTGTGAACAGTATTACAGAGGGTAAGCACAATAAGTACACCAACCTTTCCAATAAACAAATGTTGTTGCTTACAATTATTACCAGTAGTGACATCTGTAGAGGCATAAGTATTACCAGTAGCTTTATCAAAATGGCACAGCCTAGACATTGAGAGACAACCCATTGCGTGAGTACTTTTACTTTTAATACTTAAAGTACATTTAAAAGTAAGTACTTTTTTACTTTTACTTAAGTATGATTGTTGATGTAGTACTTCTACTTTTACTTAAGTATATATTTTGCTGGGTACTTGTACTTTTACTTAAGTACTAAACTTCAGTACTTCCTCCACCACTGAGCCTACTCACCTGCTTGAATTAGTCTAGCCATACTCTATACTATAGAGCTTCTCAAACTTTTTGGGGCCAGGTACCCCTCAAAGGGTAAATTTTTTTCCGAGGACCCCCTCATAATCGCATCCCAAATTAAACCATATAGGCTTATAGCTATTTGTAATGTTATATGCTTTTGGACTCTTTTACTCTAAAATCATATAGTACTAATATTACAAGAGTTTTAGATAATCATTGTGTTACATTTGGCATTACTTGACAGTATGTAGGATAGATTTGTAAATTATCTTTTGGAAAATGTGCTGAGAAGCTAAATAATGTTTACCTTACATAAAAAACAAATATTGATGGAATAAAATTTTTTATCAAAGCAGATTGTAGGGTTTTCCAATACAACTTAGATTGTAGAGATGATTCTGAAGATTTATTTTTAACAAAGACATTAGCAAACATGAAATATCCACCTAATGTTATCAAAAACTGGTATCCCCGACTGACACTCCGTACAAATCTCTGTACAAAAAATATGATAAACTCTTTTCAGTGGTGGTGTTGTGTGTGTCTGTGTGTCATCAATAAGAAAGGTGTTCCTGTCTCTCAGCACATAGTTTGTCCAGTCCAGTATATTACCCGGTCTTGTTGTCACTGAACGATGGCAACCTTTGGAAGCCAGATATCTGCAGTTGTTTTATGGCGGATGTCATGAGCACTTGTCTGTATTAGCGTTGTCACGAACACTTAACAAATGGCATTCATATTAGTACTAGCCTCCAGCAAGATACTAATGAAAACAACATGGTGACATCACTGCATTGATTATACACGTATAGCGTTTTCTTTCTAGAGGTCAATTTTGACAATGAACTGGGCTACGTTCTTGCAGCCAAATTGAAAGCTAGATCAACGTCTTAAACGAGAATAGCTACATGCAATAGGGCAACCCGATATGCCTTCGGCGAACCTATCTTTAAAAAAGGGCCTTCTGCAACGATAAACACGATCCGTACTGATAGAAGATTAAATGCATCACTTGCAGATTATGGCAGTTAATATTACTAGCCTGAAAAGTACGGTTTAGTTACGTTAACCACACTGCATTATGATCATTGTACTACGCATAGTCAAAATTCTGTGATGGGGAAAATCGCTTGTCGCTAAACCAGGCTAAGGCTACTCGTGTTAGGCTGTATATGGGTGACCTTGGGGGTGTTCATGTTTATAATCACATTTGCTAACCTGCCGTTCTTTGAACTCTCTTAAAAGTTATGGGTGTCTGTCTGAGAGGTGCTTAGCCATATTTTACGTGTTACCTCCCTTTGCCTGAGTGGCTTTGAAGCATGTTTTACAGACGGATCTCTGTGTGTCGATGGGCTTTCCTTCACAGTCTGCTTCGTGTCCGAAGTACTTCCAGATATCACTTTTTTTTTTAAACAAGCCGAGGACGGTCGGCCAGGGCTCCTGCACATGAGGCCATGTCTCCCCTGAGATCACTCGCTGTGAGTGAAGGCTGTCTGTTGCATGTGTGAGAGCTGGGCAGCCCCGCCCTTGCAGTCAATGCGTGCAGGCAGCCTGACAGGGAGCGGAACAAAGAGTGCGCTCTGATTGCGTGCTATTTTAATGAAGTAACTATACTGTGGCGAAGATAAGAATGGGCTCGAGACGTTTGAATGGTTTTAGAACTTTTTACTGGTTCTCGAACACTCATTCATACTCGTACAAAGATTAACACTAAATACACAGGATTATATTCACAACATCTATAACACATAAACACGGTTGACACTTCAGTCATATATACAAAACACATCAATACAGAACAGGAACAATTCTACATCAACCACACACACAACAATGGGACATACACAACAGATAGCACTGTGGCTAAGCTAACAGCTGCGGTGTAGTACTCCCACAATACACCGCGGCATAACAACAACACCAGTCCGTGTAGCGGAATCCGAGCTACGCTACATAGCCCCCTCCAGGCGGGTTACATGTCCTCATGAACCCAAGCCTGCATTACAAAGTCCTGAAGACGAGCAGGGGCCCTGCGGGTATGCCCTGAGTGGTTTGATGGCGTCCTCATTGCAGGCGGAGGTGTTACAGTCCCAGTGGACGATTCCCCTCCAGTCTCTATTTCCCCACTGAGGCGAGCTAAAGGCCGGTAGGGTGCTAGGCGGTCACGGTGAAGGACTACAGTTCTTCTACGCCCTGTTAGCTGCACCCGGTACACCACATCCGACAGTTTATCTAACACAACACATGGCCCTATCCACTTGCTAGACAACTTTGGACACATACCTCTTTTCCGCTGCGGGGAGTAAACCCACACCTGGTCGCCAGTGGCAAAGTTTTGTCCAGTAGAGCGGTTGTCATAGGTGCGCTTCTGCCGTGTACCCGCCGTGTGCAGCGCCTCCCGGTTGAGCTCATGCGCTTTCCGGAGTTGATCGCGCAGCCGGTAGTAGTAAATCAGTCCTGCTGCGCCCTCGACTGCTGGCTCTGGGGGTGGTCCGAACGTCAAGGCAGCGGGTGTGCATCCGGTGCTCTCCTGGACTGCGCTCCTGTACGCCCACAGGACCATGGGGATGTGGAGGTCCCAATCCGCCTGTCGATTGCCGGTGATGGTCAACTGCTCCGCCAGCGTCTTGTTGAAGCGTTCCACTAATCCATCGCTCTGGGGGTGTAGTGGTGTAGTCCGTGTTTTCTTTACCCCCAGCAACCGACAGACGTCCTGGAGCACCTCTGCCTCGAAGTTCCTCCCCTGGTCGCTGTGCAGCTCCTCCGGGGCGCCGAATCGAGAGAACATCTCATTCACCAGGAACTTTGCTGTTGTTGCGGCACTCTGGTCGGAAGTGGCATACGCCTCGGGCCACTTGGTGAAGTAGTCCATTGCCACCAGGATGTAGCGGTTATTCCGCTCAGTGATGGGAAAAGGTCCGAGGAAGTCCACGCCGACTCGTTCCATGGGTGCCCCGACCTGGTATTGCTGTAGTGGGGCATGGGACCGCCGCCCGGGCCCTTTCCTGGCTGTGCAGGCGTCACAGCAATGCACGTATTGCTCTGTGTCGAGGCGGCAACCCGGCCAGTAGAACCGTGACCGGAGTCGGTGTAATGTCTTTGAGATGCCAAAGTGTCCTGTCCCCACCGCGCCGTGGTTCATCCGTAGCACCTGGCCACGCACACAGGGAGGCACCAGCAGCTGTAGTGTCTCGCGCTGTCCAGATGGTTTTTGCCAGCGGCGATACAGCAGCCCTTCTCTGATGGTGAAGTTGGGCCACTGCGAGTACAGTGTTTTGGTCTCTGGATCCAGAGCGGAAACAGCAGACCACGGTGGACGCTGCCCCTCTCCCACCCAAGAACGGAGCCTGGTGAGGACAGGGTCTTGCTCCTGCATCTGCTGTAGCTGTTGTCTGTCGAAGACCTCCCACTCGTTGTCTGTGGCTGGCGCTGCGTCCGCGGTGTTGGCTGTGCGGACATCTGCCTCTCTCGGATGCTGGTCGTGTGTTGTCTCAGCCGTCGCCGTGCTCTTCTTCTCGTGACGCTCACACTGCCGGCACTCCGTCGTCACACACGGTCGTCGCGACAGTGCGTCTGCATTGCCGTGCAGTTTGCCAGCCCGGTGTTGGATGTTGAAGTCGTAATCCTGCAGTGTTTCTAGCCACCGAGCTAACTGCCCCTCTGGTTCACGGAAGTTCAACAGCCAGGTGAGGGCGGCATGGTCTGTGCGTAGGAGGAATTTTTTTCCATAGAGATAAGTCCGAAAATTCTTTATCCCCAGGACCAACGCCAGCAGTTCTCTTCTCGTGACGCAGTAATTCCTCTCTGGTCGGCTAAGGGCTCGACTGGAGTAGCCGATTACCTGCTCTCCGTGCTCACCTTTTTGCGATAGCACTGCCCCAACACCCACGTCGCTGGCATCGGTGTCGAGGATGAAGGAGCGAGTGGGGTCGGGGAATGCTAACACTGGTGCCTCCACCAGCGCTGCCCGCAGCCTGTTGAATGAGTTGGCGCAGTCCGCGCTCCAGTCGAAGGGCTGCGCTTTCTGCGTCAGTCGATGCAGCGGGGTAGCTATGTCGGCGAAGCCCTTGACGAAGCGCCTGTAGTAAGATGCCAGCCCCAGGAAGCTCCGTAGCTCAGCGACGTTGTGGGGGGTTGGCCAGTCTCTCACGGCGGTGACTTTGCCCGGGTCAGTAGACACGCCGGCCTCGCTGACGATGTGTCCGAGGAAGGCTGTTTGTCTCCGCAGCAGATGGCATTTCCGTGGGTGTAATCGGAGTCCTGCTGTTCGGATGGCCTCGAACACTTCTTGCAGGTTAGCCATAGCCCCCTCAAAGTCCGCAGCATGGCTTAGCAAGTCGTCAAGGAACACCACACAGCGACTCCGTGGCACACCAGCGAGCACTCTCTCCATTAAGCGCTCGAAGGTGGCGGGTCCGTTGCATAGTCCGAATGGCAAGACTCGGAATTGCCATAGCCCTTGCCCGATGGAAAACGCCGTCTTGGCGCGGGCCTCTGCCGTCAGGTGTACTTGCCAATACCCGCTCCGTAGGTCCAGCGAGCTGAACAATCTCGACCCAGCAATGTCGTCGAGGGCGTCGTCGATCCGTGGTAAGGGGTACGAGTCCTTTCGTGTGACATCGTTCAGTCGTCGGTAATCCACACAAAACCGCCATGACTGATCTTTTTTCCTTACCAGGACCGCCGGCACCGTCCATGGACTGTTGCTGGGCTCGATGACCCCTGCTGCCGCCATCTCCGCAATCTGCTGCTCTGCTGCCTCCCGTTTGGCTAGGGGCAACCGCCGGGGACGAAGGCGAATCGGGTGAGCATTACCCGTGTTGATGTCATGTTGCACTAATCTCGTGCCAACACACTCTTCGTCTCGTGCAGCGAAAATGTCAATAAATCCCTGCAGCAGTTGCCGTAGTCGGAGCTTTTGGGCAGGCAGCAGCCCTTCTTCACTACGAGCACACAGGTCCTGGACTGCTTGCCTTGTTTCCTCGGACGGCTGTGGTGTCGTAGTGTTGAAGCTGCTCGGCCCTGCGTTGTTTTGCTTCCGGCGTGATGTTGTTCTTCCGGAGCCTGGCTCTGCTGTGGCGGTGGGCGGAGACTGGCCCGGGCTGGGAGGGGCGTGCTGTTGGTGGAGCGGACCTTGTCGAGGACTGCCAGCCTTCGGTTGCCTGACAGCTGATGAGCTTCTAGCTGCCGGCCCGGCACTGACTGCTGCAGCGCTTCTTGTCGTTGACTCTTCTCCAACGGCGCGCAGACTCACGGTCACTCTGCCTATGTGAAGCTGAGAGTCTTTTATGTTCACTGTAGCCCCCCACAGAGTCAATAGATCCAAGCCAATGATGCTCTTATCTTGGATATTGGCCAGCCAGAACCAATGTTGGACAGTGCGGCCAGCAATGGAGACTGTCAGGGCTTTTCTTCCTCTCATTGATGCTTGTTCTCCAGTTACTGTCGCGATGCGTGTCTTTGTGGCTACCCAGCCCGGTGGTGTTGGCTGGTCGGTGTTGGGTAGAACACCCGGTCGGATGATGGAAATGGTGGACCCCGTGTCTACCAACGCCCGCACGGGCACACCATCAATGTCGCAGTCCACATACAGTCCATGTGCTTGGCCAATACGTCCCAGTCTCTGTTGATCAGGGGAGGGGGCTATGGTGATAGACGAGGGTGGCGATCCTCCCATTAGGCCACCCTCTATCAGTTTAACGCCGGCTGCTGAGGTGCGATCCGTGGTGCCGGCGCCAAGCATTGGCGTGCCACATGCCCAGGTTCCCCGCATCGGTAGCAGCCGTCGTCTCGCCTCCTCTGCTGTCCGGGGCTCCGTCTGGGGTATCGACGTGCGTCGGTCGCCGCTGCCTGTCGTGTCACCACTTCGTCCTCATCGATCTCCCCGGTCACGTCCGCCTGCCGTATCTGATGTCTTGAGACGCAGAGGACATGTTCCACTCGCTCTGCTTCGTCCAGCGCCGTAGCCAGGGAGTGGGGAAAGTTCAGGCGAATGTGCTCTCGGAGCCATTCTGGGCGCAGACCTCGCACAAACGCCTGCAGTGTGAGCACCTCCTGCTCGGCATCCGCAAAGGTGGAATATCCTCTCCGGGTGTAGAACATCAGGTCAGCGGCGAAGGCCCCGAGGCTCTCTCCTTCCTTCCTGAAGCGGTTGGCCAGCTTCTCCCGTGCGTCGTCGGTGAACACCCGCTGTCCGAAACGGCGCTGCAACGCATCTCTGATCGCCGGCCAGCTGGCGTGCTGGCCCAGCGATAAGTCCATCAGAGCTTGCAGCGCCTTTCCCTCCAGGGCGAGTGCGACTTGCACGCCGGTCTCTTCGCTCGACCAGCCGTTGAAATTAGCCGCCAGCTGCACCTGGACGAAGTAGGTCTCCAGCAGTCCCTCTCCATGGTACTTCGGCAGCTTCATGGTCGCTCGCCGGGGCGGGTTGTAGATGGGTCCGGCGTCCAGGGTGGGCATCGGGAGCCGTCGATCCTGCTGCTGTCCCGGATATAGCGGCTCCAGGGCGGGCAGCTGGTCCACGGCGGGCAAGGTGATGTCGTCCCCCTTCGTGTCGCTCCTCTGCCGCAGGCCGCTGGCGCCGTCTGTTCCCTCGAAGAGGCATCGTGGTGGTGCGTCCAGCGGTGACTCCTCCATCCCGTAGCCTGGCAGAGTGGTCCTTGCGTAGTTCGCCGGTCCGGTGGCACCTCCAGGTGCTCCCCATGGCGTGTACATTCTTGATCTCCGTCAATCCCACTTCTGACACCAATGTGGCGAAGATAAGAATGGGCTCGAGACGTTTGAATGGTTTTAGAACTTTTTACTGGTTCTCGAACACTCATTCATACTCGTACAAAGATTAACACTAAATACACAGGATTATATTCACAACATCTATAACACATAAACACGGTTGACACTTCAGTCATATATACAAAACACATCAATACAGAACAGGAACAATTCTACATCAACCACACACACAACAATGGGACATACACAACAGATAGCACTGTGGCTAAGCTAACAGCTGCGGTGTAGTACTCCCACAATACACCGCGGCATAACAACAACACCAGTCCGTGTAGCGGAATCCGAGCTACGCTACAATACTTATACCTTTCAAAACTTTTCTAGTACCGGTAAACCGTGTAACATTAGTCTATGTTTTGTATTCTGTATTGCAATAAATAAATAAAAAATTAAATACATTTAAAAAAAAAAAAACTTTGGAAGCCAGACTTTTTCGCGGACCCCCAGGATTGTCCGACCAGACCAATGCAAACCAGTTTGTTTTATAATAGCCTAATTATTTAATTTACTTTCTTACTTAGGGTTATTCCTGAAGTATTGTAACTGGTTGTGAACACAATATCTAATAAGCCAATGGTGCAATACCTGAGATAATCTCTCGCGGATCTTCAGAGCAAATGCTGCTGCATGCTTGTTTAGGCTGTGGTCCGTTCCGCCAGAGGATGCCTCCCCCTACAACATAATTGAGTACAGGATTTGCTTAAACAAATAAACAAACATACATGGATAAACTCTGCTTACATTAGCCTATGCAATATACTCTGTTATACTAGACTACTATGATCAAGTAATTTTTATAAAGCACAACAGTATTGACCAATAGTAAGCCTAGGCTATATAATTGAGGGGGGAAGGAAATAATAATAAGAATAATAATTATAATCATAAAGACCTATTTAACAGCCAGTTCAATAGGCATCCAAACTATTGGAAGAGCACAAGGCTCTTTTGACATAAAGAAGCTCACCGTGCTCTGTAGATCTGTCTGTATCATTTCCAAGTTTCTGTCTGTATGTTCAACGTGATCTCCAAAACCTGTTAGTAAAAATGTCAACGAAATATTTGACATAGAAATTCGTAACCATACATACTTACTGGCGGTGGTATGGCATTATTAACCACGCCCATAATACAACTTGAATGAACGTCTCTCCGCCATGTTGGATTTTTTGAGCTCCCATTCATTTCCATTGTACCAAGATGTGTGTAATAACTTGTGTTCTGCTTCATGAAATACAGTTTTTCTGTTATATTCTTACAATTTAACATTGATTTCTCGTTAAAAATGCAATCATAACACGTTTATTTTACATCGTTAGACTTCACAAAGTGTGTTTACGGGGTGCAGGTCCACATTAATTTTGAATGGGGCGACGTCATCAGTTGCCGAACTATGGGGTTCTTTTATTTTGCATTGCTTGCGCCGACACTTGAGGCAAGTATGATGTTCGTATTTGTGCACTTTTGTTGTTTGTTTCACTTTTTTGCTTAGATTTTTAAAAATGTACCGAGAAATAGACACTGCACAATGTAAAAAGCTCATTATTGTAACTGAAAATTACGTCTGGGATTTGCGAGGTGATTGGTGTTGTGGACCTGTCAATCTCACTAAAAACATCTCCGTCACTACCCCATGCGCCAATTAACGCCCTCCAACTTCCGTCAAGCAAGACATAACCGGTAGATACAAACAAACCATTATAAATTACACAGGGGCGGCTCGTCCATAAGGGCGATTGGGGCGACGCACTGCCTAGGGGAAAAAAAAAAAAAAAAAAAAAAAACCTCCTTATGTATAAACGCAATATCCTTGTAAGTCGCGTAAATGACACCTACATTTAAATGTAATCATTTTTTTTTCTGTCGGATTCTACCACTAGACCGTCTGATCTGCCTCTGTATGTCATTGTCGAATCAGGTAACAGTCGTTCAGTCAGCCTAAAGTCGTGCTCCAAATGGCCCCACCCCTTCTGGGGCGATTTGGGGCGAAATGAAAATCGCCCCAGACCTCTCCCATTGACTCCCATGTTAAATCCATTTTTTTCACAAAACAGAGCTCTCAATGCATTCTCTATGGCTTCCGGGAGGGCTCGCCCCTCCTGGTCTTGTCATAAGTAGTGGACGTAAAAGCCTATACCAACGTCATACAGCTTCGACGGAGGCATATTCTGTCAAGATGGCTGCCCTGTCCAGTGCAATAACTCGATTCGCTCTTTGACAGAAACTCCTTTTTAGTCGGCGTACTAATGAAGATAAATTGACAACAAAACAATTAGGACTTCCTAGACCAAATGTATCCATTCAACAGGTTTCTACAAAGGGAGGGAAATCCTACATCCAAGAATTGGAACGAAAGAAAATCGCGTGGCTAATGCGGTCTGTATTTCATATACCACTGTCACTTTTCATAGGTTTTACAGTGTGTTTCACAGTTCGCTTCTTGCACTAACACTGAATAATTTTTTATGTGATGACTTATTTTGCTTTTGTAAGCCAATACTTTCAAGATCAGTCAATAAATATTGTTGTTTTTGACTTATGTTACCCCTTCTTTATGATGTTACTGGACATATCATGTGTCCTGTTAAGCTATGTTACATCATACAACATTTGAGACACGTGGATAATGAAAAAGTGGGATAATTTAATGTGGAGCCACATCATGTTTGCTTATGAAGGCTCCTGGATGCAACTTTCTTCCATAGCTTTCCACCTGTAACTTGCTACTCTAGCTATGTAGCAAGAGGGGACATATTACTGTTGTGTGCTGCCAATAGTGGACAAAAAGGTATTGCTGTATGAGTTAATCAGCTAACTTAATGTACTTACTGAATGGGTCGCCTTAATCATTATAAAAAAAATTGCCCCCCCTGAGAATTTTTTCAGGAGCCGCCACTGAAATTACATCTAATGTTATACATATGCTAATGGCAGCCAATTAAGGCTAAAGTTAGAAAAAGTTTCAGGTTTATTTAGACTTTTTTTTAGATGTAGTGTAGCATAGATGTGCGGTGTCCAGTTGTGCAGGCCAGAGAGGTCAACCAATCCTGTGTTCCCAGTGGTCCGTGTTCTGGCATGGGGTTCACGTGCACAGAAGGTGACAAGACGGTTTTCAGTTCCCCCAATGCAGTTTCACGGCTCCCCCAGATCGCACTGATAATCAATAGCCTATCAGAATGCCCCTTGACCTGTCCCTAATGTCGTCCTGTTACATCTAAATAAGCCAGACGGATAACCGCCAGAGTTGTAAGAAGCTGGAGCAGAGAAACAGAAATGTGCAGACCGGAACTTAAACAGAGTGAGTACTGTTATTATTTGTGTGAATTAGCGAGTCAGTTTAGTGCCAATAGTAACTAGTATTTGCTATTCCATCGAATGTTGTAATTATCCACATCTGTCTGCTATCTAAACCATTCCATGTATCATCATACTTCGTTAGTCATTCCGTTATATCAAAAAAGTTACCGTCAGTAATCTCTTTTAATGTACTTATCACTTAATCAGTGGCGATTTAGCCTTACATTTCTGGTGGGGCAATTTTGTATGAAGTCATGTCATCGTCACAATACTAGAGCTAGCTGATTATTATATAAGCAATTAGCCTATATTATTAGATAGACACATGGTTCAAATAACTTGCTTTATCAAGCTTGTGGCACACGCATACAACATGAAGCGAAAGGAACAACTGAAACAGCAACAAATCATGTTGCTAAATTAACGAAACTTAGTTAAAATGTTGTCTTATAAACCAAAATTATTTCAGGCTGCAAATTGCAACACGAAGGCTGGTCACGGGCTAGGCAGAATTCAATGGGCCCATCTAAAACTGCCCCATCCCCCAATGTAAATGTTGGCCTGTGTCGTTCATGGTCACATGTTGTTTCCATAGCAACATTCTTATGTTTGCAGCGCTGCCCAGAGGGGGAGGGGCAGAGTAGAGCAGGCAGCATTCCACAGAGCAAGCACAAACACAGAAACACACAAGAATCAAATAACTCCAAAACAGCACTATAATGCTTGTGAGTCTAGTTAATTAACACACACACATTCACAATTGAATCACTACTTTGCCTATCAAATAAAATAAGATATATTTTGCCACAAAGCACAGTTGTATTGAGCATTCTCCACCACATTCTGTTTTGTTTTTTCTTTCACTCAAGCACTGACTTTTCTTACTGACACTGAAACATCCCTTTGGAGATCAGTAAACTGCTTTATCAGTATCTATCTATATATCTATCCAAACACAGTTCAACAAGCGCAATGTCTTCAGAAAAGGAGCGCCTTGATGCTGTCCTTGAGGAGAGCACATCTTCTCTGGAGGAATGTAACCCACCACAGGTAATGTGCCTTACATAGAGACTGTCTACAACAGTTACACCACTGTGAAGTACTCTATCAGATTTAAATCTGAGCTTCTTTATCATTGATTTCCAGCCTAAGAAAAAAAGGGGGGAAAAGCACCACCAAGAACCAAAAGTTAGCTCGAGCAGAGAATCAGACAATTCGCAGACCGGAACCTTAAGGGGCTAAGTCTTCTTTAATTATTTGTATGAATTAGCGAGTCGGTTTAGTGCCAATAGTAACTAGTATCTGCTATTCCATCGAATGTTGTAATTATCCACATCTGTCTGCTATCTAACCCATTCCATGTATCCACTGTATCAGCATACTACATTAGTCCTTCAGTTATATCAAAATAGTTACCGTCAGTAATCTCTTTTAATATTCTTATCACTTAATAATGAAAGATCAATCTCTCCATTGATGACCACGTTCTGCAACTGTCTGTAGGCAACGTGAGAAAGTCGTCTCCACAATAAAAGCGATTCTTTTAGTTATTTTTTACTTCACCTTTTAAGGGAATTCCTACTGCAACACTGAAATTTCCCTTTGGAGATCAGTAAACTACTTTATCAGTAAAGTATCTATATATCTATCCAAACACAGTTCAACAAGCGCAATGTCTTCAGAAAAGGGGTACCTTCATGATGTCCTTGAGGAGAGCACAGCTTTTCTGGAGAAATTTAACCCGCCACAGGTAATGTGCCTTACATAGAGACTGTCTACAACAGTTACACCACTGTGAAGTACTCTATCAGATTTAAATCTGAGCTTCTTTATCATGTGATATGATTGATTTCCAGCCTAAGAAAAAAAGGGCAAAAAAGCACCACCAAGAACTAAAATTTACCTGGAGACAGAGAGACAGTAGGGGTAGAATCATACCCCAGACCACCAGGCCATCTACCAGTAAAGGTACAATAATCTTGTTGTGACATAATGAAAACCTTTTATTCTACAAATTTACATTGACTCCACATTCAAATGACACTATTATCTTAATGCCATACAGTATAACATGTCTTAAACTGCAGTTGGTTTTATTCAGTTTCAGGGATTAGGGAAACTCGGGAGAGAGAGACTGTGGATCCACCATGTATGCCAGAAATAGATCTTGGTGAGTGAGTATGTATGTATGTTGTACGGTGTAATGTGGTCACATATGAAAATTCCAATACCAAGCCATAGCCAAGGTTTGGGAAAATGTAGTGTTGAGTGTTATGATCGTTTAAAAAAATATATGTATATAGCAGAGTCATGTAATGATTCTATCATATAAAGAATGGTATTGATTAAATGTGCACAAGAAGTGTGTATGCTACAAGTTAATTATATGTCTTTTATGAAATAGCTACAACACTGGAAGATTTGCGACAGCTTCTTCAGGAGCCTGTGTGTGAGCCTATTCAATCCGACCCTAACCCAAATCAGGGCAACTAGGCAGAGCATCTCTGCGCAGAAGTGGCAAGATGCGAGGCCACAGCTCTTGAGCAATTTTCTGCTATCAGAGAGTTGTGTGCCTCGCCATTGTCAGCAATGCCATCTGAAAGATGCAGTCATACGCTGCAAGGACTGCCTTCCTTGCCCCTACTTTTGTGAGGATTGTGACATAACATGTCACAGCAAGTATGTTTTACACAATAGATCATCAATGATTCGAGGATTCTTCAGTCCTGTACCGCCAACCACTGTGGTTGAACGGTTGGGGGAAGAATATTCACACCAACACCATAGTAAGTGATACATCTAGTCTCTTTACTTGTCCTGGCTATATTCCATTATCAATTGTGTAAGCTCTTAACATTTTCTTCAGTGAAATTCCTACCAGTGGAACTCCCAGCACACATCTGCTAATGTCCATTAGCGCCGTCATTGGTTAGTGGGAAACCTGTAGTCCTTATCAATATAAATGGTAAGTGTTTATTTGAAATGTTAGCGTTATTTCAAGAGCCATTTTTCATGCAGCTTAATTAGAGATGGTCCACACTTTTCAGTCTGTATGCTACAAGGAATTCTTTATTCTTTTTCTCAACAGGACGCTACCATCTGACTATGCCAGAGCTTTATTGTGGAGGCTGTGGTACCACTTGGACTCCAGGATTGGTGGATGTTCAACAAAGTGGTTATTGGCCAGCCACCATCCAATCTTCAGTTCTTTATGACTGTGAGGTGTTCAAGGCCTTCGAGGATTTCAAACTGGCTTCCCCAGGCAGTTCAAGGCTAGCTATGTTGAAGATGTTAAATATGAAGAC
Organism: Clupea harengus; assembly: GCF_900700415.2. Taxonomy (NCBI): domain Eukaryota; kingdom Metazoa; phylum Chordata; class Actinopteri; order Clupeiformes; family Clupeidae; genus Clupea; species Clupea harengus. The sequence goes on along the minus strand of NW_024879605.1, from coordinate 10,990 downwards.
CACGTCTTATGGCAGGGTGAGTGCTTGAAACATGTGCTCCCAACATCCTTGATGAAAAAAGTAGTTAATATTGTTTTCTGTTGTGTGTAGAATATATTGGATTTTGGGTCAATCCATTATCACCAGGTGTCTTGTTTTATCTTCACATGGCATTTTCTCTTTCAGACTGGTACTGTGTGCTGCGACACATTAAACAGAAGTTATACTGAGTGGGCTATTTGCCAGTATAAACTCTCTGAAATGTGTAAAGAGGAGCCATTCACTTGTCCAGCTTGCACACCTCAGATGCTCGCTGTGGCAGTGAATGGCAACCGCAAGCAGTATCGTTTTAAAAAAGCTGGAAAGTAAGAAAACCTCAATAGATGTTCCCCTACTTTTAAAGCTGAATTACTATGCATTAAATGCTTTTTGTAACATGTATTCAATTGTGCCATGTCATGCTCTTTTCATCTAGTTCTGATGACAGTGGATTTTTTGAGGGCATCTTTCTGCGTAAAGATGGGGATGTGGCGTCCTTTGTGGATTACATCCACTCCAGAACTGAGCATGTAAGCTTGAGGCTGCTCTATCAACCTTACTGCACATATTACCTGCTTTGTAGTATTTAGTATTTTGATCTCCCTTCTCTTCTCTTTACATTTTTTTTCTTGAAATCAGAATACAGGAAAGGGCTCCTGTGGTAGTGCTGAGTTCACAGCAGCAAAGGAGAGATCCAGAAAATCTGGTGCAAGTCTGGATGAGGAGGGGCTGGAAGTTGCTGTGTGCCGCCACGGGGTGCTTTTACGAGCACTTAACATGTTCAAGTAATTACTGTGCTATTTTCAAAGGACTGAATCATACCATGGTTCATCTTCAATAATAACATGTTGAATTGTTTATCCTTTATACAGAGGTGACATTTTTGCATACCCTATGTTCCTGCAGAAGGAAATAGCTTCCAATCAAAGAGCTATATTCTTCTGTATGGATGTGGTGTGCAAATATATGCCCTACCTGCACAAAATTGGCAAAGCATGCCCTGAGTACAGGCATCTACTTGAGATGAAACCATTCCTGTCAGTGCTTCATGCCAAAGCACATGGGCTTAAATGTGAGGTAAGCTATCAATTTCACCTACACACTATGGCCCTCATTCTCGAACATTTTCTGAAGTTTCTTCTGAAATGTTTCTTACGGGCTTCGGAAAAACAACGTAAGCAAAAGACATCCGCCAAATTCATGCACGCTTGAAAATGTGGTCCTACGCAACAGAAGTTTTCTGGGCTGTGCTCCCCCGGAAGAGTTTTCTTAAATTGAAAGCGCGTTCTCGTGCTCCTGAATTTGCATACATACACGCCCTGCCAGCTCCTTATAAGGGCACGCAACCGTAGTGACGTGTGCAGTCGGAATCGACCGAATCTACACGAAAGCAACTCGTAAACGAGTCATGTCAAAGCGGAAAGCGATCACCCTCGAGTAAACGCAGATCTAACTTCAACTATATATGTCTATGACTTGAACGGTGCAGAGATGGACTGTTGCAGGATGTAGATGTGTCCATTCTATTCCACTATAGCTATATCAACGTAATTGAGTTTAGTGCTTATTTATTTATTCACTTACATTTGCAGTGTTCGTGTACATTACATTTAGTCATTTAGCAGACACTTTTGTCCAAAGCGACGTACAAGGGATAGAACAGTCAAGCTACGAGCAATAGAGACCTAGTGTAACAATAAATACTACTTTACATAAGAAATAGAAAAACGAAATAGGAAATAAAAACGAAGTGCAGGAATGTAACTGCTATAAGTGCAAGTTAAGCACTAGTCGAAGTGCCAGTTAGGAAGGGAGGTGCTCTCTGAAGAGTTGGGTCTTCAAAAGCTTCTTAAAGGTAGAGAGGGACGCGCCTGCTCTGGTAGTGCTAGGCAGTTCGTTCCACCAACGTGGAACTACTTGAAAATTCTGGATTGCCGTACTTGCACAGACGGCAGTGCCAAACGACGCTCACTAGACGAGCGCAGCATTCCGGTGTAGTGCTTTTATTTATTTTATGACATCACAGTGCCTCGTAGAATCATGACTATAGGCCTACATGTGAAACGTAATTGTTAATGATACTTTAATCCGAGGATCTGTAGAGTTGATGTGAACGCAATCACCAACGATTTCTCACAAATTCATTAACACGGAGAGTTTTCTTAAATGCGATTCCCCAAAAAACCACAAGATGGCCCACGGGGCCATCTTGTGGTTTTTTAAGGAATCGCATTTGAGAAAACTCTGGCCGAGTTACGACTGCTATTTCGAGTTCGGAAAGTCTTTCTGAAGTTCAGAGCAAATCCCAGATGAGAAAACTTTCATGAATGCCAAATGTTGTCCTAAATCCAATTCCTCTTAAATTCCTCTTAAATTCTTCTTAACTGCGTTCGAGAATGAGGCCCTATGTCTCTTAATCTCAGACTGTGTTTGATAATTAACTAACAAACTTAAACAGATCCTTCATGGTGGTGGCTACCAAACTGGTGCAGGCTCCACCCTAGGTGAAGAGGTGGAGCAAGTAAACAGCTTCCTGTCCAGGCTGGCGTGCAACACAAAATTCATGTCCAAAGCAGGTGGGAAAGCATTGCCCAGGACCCTTATTTTCTTGTGTCTGAGCTGTAAATACATTTCTTCAAATGCTACATAAAATGTCTCAGTTGACAGTTTTGCACATGCTATCTTGTTCCATACTTGTTATTGCTTTTGACATTATTTGATATAGAAATTCATTAAAATATTTACATTGAGTACTTAAATAATTAAAGAGTTTAAGAGTTAAATAATAAAAAAAACATTGCATCAAATTCTTTATGAATGAGTTGAAATCAAGCGGTTGTATGTTATACTTCCAAAGAACTGAATTCATTGTCATTTGTAGGACGAACCAACACACTGACCCTCCAAAGCATGGCCTGGAATAATCTTAAAGTGCGCAATTTGTGCCATGCTCTGTGTGCCAGATATTTCAAGGTGACAAATCACATTTTCGGTCAGCTGCTCATGTATTGAATGCAATGTTTGTTTGATGCGTGGGAATGACCTATCTGCATACTTCAGACCAAGAAGAACATTTACATTTACATTTACATTTAGTCATTTAGCAGACACTTTTGTCCAAAGCGACGTACAAGGGAGAGAACAGTCAAGCTAAGAGCAATAAAAAGCATGGTGTAACAATAAATACTACTTTACATGAGAATTAGAAAACAACGACCTAGAAACAAGGAAAAAGAAGTGCAGGAATGTAACTGCTGAAGTGCAAGTTAAGCACTAGTCGAAGTGCCAGTTAGGAAGGGAGGTGCTCTCTGAAGAGTTGGGTCTTCAAAAGCTTCTTGAAGGTAGAGAGGGACGCCCCTGCTCTGGTAGTACTAGGCAGTTCGTTCCACCAACGTGGAACTACAAATAAGAATAGTCTGGATTGACTACACAAAAGAACTGGACCACACAAAAGAACTGGAAAGCCTCGCCACCCTTAAGGCAGAACTTGGGATTGATGAAGAGATGTTAGAGCAGTTTGTCCTGGATGTCCAGACTTGGGCAAAAGACACTGGTGTGTAGAGGTTGTCGCATGCAAATCATTTGCTCTTCCATTTGAAAAAAAATGTAAACACACTGAGCGTAATTACTATTTTATATAACAATAGGCATAGACACTATTGCTTTTATATGTACTGGGCTGTAGATGAAAAGCAATGATTTACTCCTCAGCAGAACCCACCAGTGCTGATTCCTCTTTGCTGCCACTAAGGAGGAGAATTGAGGAGCTGGCACTTGGAGTAAAACAAAGAACAAATCGTCTCTATAGACAGAATGGTAAGTATTGTTTACCACTGGTAATGTTGTATGCATTGCATTTCCTCACTTCAGAACATCTGATAAATGTAAAGATGTAATGAAATGTTTCATTGGTGAGAACAAAATAAAAACTAATTGTGCTTTCCATCTTATGATCATGTTTTTCAGACACCAACTCAGCACGTAACATCCTGCGACGTAAAATTTGGGATGAAAAGAAAAGTTTGGCAGTCGCAGTGGGAAAATATGATGCCCTTGTTCAGCCATCAGAACAGCTTTGCTCAGCAGAAGCCATTCTAAAGGGTGATTCTGTTTTGCCGTGGGACCTGCCTTCCTCCGGTATGGTTTTATGCCACTCTGGTGCAGCTAAATACCACCCATTTCATAGATATTTTTTCACAGATAACTTACTCTGACTTCTTGTGTATGTATTTGGGGTCTTTCCGTACATTCAGATGGAGTAGACTTCCTGACAAAGAAAAAGCTGTTTGATAAGGTCATGCTCATTCGGAGAATTGCGGAGGAAGAGATGATCCTTGTGCAAGAGTCGAAACAACACTGGCATAATCTCAAGAAAAGAGAGGATGGCTTGAAAACCTTACTAGCCAACGTAAATGCTGATGGTAAGAACAATACATTACCGCTGTCATTTGAATGTACATGACCATAATGTTTCAAGTTAACACTTTACACTCCTGATATCGCTGTGTACCTTTTTGTTTTTTTGTCTGTCTGAAGGGAGCCACCAGAGCCAGTGTTCCATGGCTCCGCTGTATTTTGCTGAAGAAATTGTCTGATCTACAGTCAGATCTCCGCGTTACAAAAGGCTGTTATTTAAAGCTGGTTCAGGTCGGCCCTCAAGACTGACGATGACGAAGATGAACCCGAAGACATGGCCAGTGGGCCAGAAAGTTTTGATGAGGATTCAGATGAGGACTTTGAATGATGTCCTGTGTCACAAAGCACTTGAATTATTTCTGGACATTTGTGTATATTTGTATATTTTGTGAACTGATGACAATTTATGTTTTTTTTTTTTTTACATAACTGGAGCATTTTATCCGAGTAACTGTATGGTTTTTTGTGTCTCATGACAAAGTTCTTAAATCTTGACAGTTGTTATTCTGTGGCTGTGGTTATTATATTATATATTATTAAATAGTAGCAGTAGAATCATTGGTTTTATTATGACTATTTAGAATAATATTACACAAGTAGCATGATACATGGTCATGTGCGCTACTGTGTCCCTTTTTGATAGGGTTACAGTTTTTTTCAAAAGGTTAGATTTAATATTGGCTTGATATTGACTTGTGATATTGATATACTGTATTTAAATATGTATTTCAAATACAAAATACTATTGTTATTTGTGTTTGATTGGCCTGATTAAATGGTCATATTACTTGTATCAAAATAGTATAGAGTTCAGTATTTTTGTAGAGCGGAGGTTTGTGATATAATGTCATGTTGCCTTGGAAATATGTTCATTTGTATACTTATTATAAAAAGAAATATGTTTGTTTATTTTCATACAAGTTGTGGTTATGGTACTTTGAGTGGTACTGGCGGAAACGTTTGGAAATAGAACCGTGTTCCGAACTTTGGCGTCGACAAGTGTTAGACGCTGCCAGTGGGCGCTGGCCTTAAGAAGACGAAAGTGAAAGCAGACATCTGTTTTATGCTCGCAAGTCACAAGACATAGCCTCAGTGGCGGTTCTAGACAATTTTTACTAGGGGGGGCAAGGAGGGGCACATAAAAACTATAAGATTTTTGTAACCAATAGTAGCTAGGTAGTAATATATAATAATATATAGTAATAATATAATAATTATAATAATAATATTATAATAGTATTTTTTTCTGTTTATAGTTTCTTCAAATTTAGACTTTTTAAATGTAGTATTTTCTAATTCTAGTGGTTGTCATCATATAAAATTGCCCCACCAGAAATTTCGGGCTAAAATCGCCACTGCTATTCATACTAAAATCTAAGCATGTGCTTTTTTATGTGATGTCTCCTTTAGGATTTGTTTTTGGCGTTGATACAATCGTGAATAATTACTGTGTCTTATCAAACCTAAACTATCCTGCGCAAGATAGGGAGCTGTAGCTGATTGCATATCTAAATGAGACAGAAGGACAGCGATATTTGGAAAAGGCATTGAGGCATTATTAACTTCAACTTTATTTTGTCCCTTAAAGTCTGCAAAGTGTCTGCCCCAACTTTCTTTTCCCGACATTTATCTTTCAAGAGTACAAATGCCTATCAATATGCAGTTGCAGGATGGGTGAACGACACCAAAATATGGCATCTGGAGACAAAAAAATATGTATGTGATCACAGGTCATGTAAGTAATTATTCACGATTGTATCAATGTGCTGCATTTCACTTAAGAGGTCAGTCATTCCCTAAACCTTTTGGAATAGAACGAAATTGTATATTTGGGTTTCTTTGGCGACAGTTCCCGGGCATTTGAACTTTCTGTGGGTTGTGACCGACGCACAGCTAGACTACTGTCTCCCTGTTGGACACAAATATATATAATATTAGACACACGTCACAATCACATGGTATCCATGAATAGTAGTTGCTGAGCTCTCATTCACCGACGAGCACCACACCTGGCAGACTACAGTGTTTGGGTGCCCCGCTTTAATTTACCCGTGTAGAACGTTGCGTCACAATATTTCCGCTTTTGGCGCTCGGGTGTAAAATCATAATAAATTCATAATTTTTGTATTTGGTCGGCACGGGGTGGCCAGGGATATGTTTACGGGGGCACGGGCCACCCCAGGCCTCCGTGTAGAACCGCCACTGCATAGCCTACAAATAGAAGGTTTTAAAATAACCTAGAATGTTAACTCATTGGCTTCGACAAGATACTTTTGATTAGCAATGGCATTAGAGAGTTTGCTTATGGTTTGGATTCTGACATCATCTGAAGGTATGCATCCTCCATTTCTTTGAGTCGAATTACTAAAAATATCATCTTTTCTTATGATATGTTACTTTACTGTAGACTCAGTCAGGCTATTATTTTTTATCTGCGGTCTTGATCCAAGCTAAGCCTACTGTAGGCGATTATATTTGCTCCCACCTATCAAGACGATGTTTTTATAGGCTACCTACGTTCCCTCACAATGGTGGAAGTTGTTACGTTCTCTCTCAGTGTTCGCATAGAGGTCCTCGTACAATGTTCGTATGTTTGAGAGCGTCCACGCTGCCCAGATTCACCGCAAATGTTCTATAAAAGTTAATGGAACAAAAAAACAAAAAAATGGAAGCATTTATCAGTCAGAAATGTTGAATGTAATGATGACATTAGGAAAACATTTTCTTATCATAAAAATCACATTTTAAAAAGTAACGGGGAACATAATGAACATGTTCAGGCCTACTTATTTATTCATGATGTTAGATTTTTTGCTGATATTCTTATTAATGTTTGCTGGGCCATAACACATTAGGGGAGTGTGAAATACCACTGCAGTTGCAACTTTAATTGACTTTTATATTTTATTGTTTTCTGTAGCCTTCCTGCTACGGGGTCCTGCTGGTCCTCTGGTAGCCCAGCTGGGAGGTTCTGTTCTTCTGCCCTGTTCTGCTGAAACCCCCTTGCCTCTGGAGGAACTGGAGGTGGAGTGGAGAAGGACAGATTCAGAAGCACTGGTGCACCTGTTCCAAGAGGGGGAAGTTAGACCAGAATCACAGAGTTATGACTATAGTGGCAGGGCCCATTTTCTCACAGAGGGGTTTGCTGCAGGAAATTACTCTCTGCTGCTCACTAATGTGACCCGTGCGGATGGTAGAGATTACATCTGTAAAGTGTTTACAAATCTGGACTCAAACGAAATCACAGCTGAAATCAAAGATATTGGTGAGGTTCTCTGTTGTCTGAATGATTTGTAAAAGCAGCTAGGTTTGGTTGTTCTCTTAATGGTCTCTTTCTGCCATGTGTTTGTATCTACACTACACACCAGTACCTCAAGGGGAGCTACATGAAATGGGTTTCATGATCTTTTATGGGTTCAATGTTAAGCTGTGCTATAGCCATTAGTGTTCTATAATGTGCTGTGCTATAATGTGTTCAGGACATTAAGGTTTAGGATTATGTATGGACTTTTGAGTAGTAATATTCTGGACATACCCTGACTGTTTTTTTAATGGCAGTATTGTCTGTCTCTTGGTGTGTCAGAGCGCCTTGTAGTTACTGGGACAGGTGTGGCCTCTGCCTATGTTGGTGATGAGGTCACTCTGAACTGCTCTGTGGACTCCCATATCCCTCCTGGGGAACTGGATAACGTCACCTGGAAGAGGAAAGACCAGGAGATGTTAGTGCTAGTTTTCAGATATGATCAGATTGTGCCAGTCTCTGCACATGAACTTTATCGAGACAGAGCGGACCTCTTCACTGCTGAAATCCCCAAAGGAAACTTCTCCCTGAGACTCAAACACGTCAGGCCTGAGGACAAGGGAGAATATGTCTGTGAAGCCCACAGTGGTCATCTGTCAGCCAGCACCATTATTGTCCTACAGGGACTGGGTAAGACGACAGACAACTAGGAATTTAATTAGGAGTTAAATTTGTCCGTAAACAAATTAATCTGTCATCATTTATAAAGAATCAAGTAGATTTAATTTCTTGTAGGCTGACCCTATAGGCACTGAGTAATATATTTGGAAACAAGCAAATTATTTTTAAGGCTGCTTACTACAGTTTAGGTTTAGAAAATCTGCTTCTTAAGACTGACAACCTAAGAACATCATCTGTTTTCTTTACTCCATGTAATTTCTGTTCTGTTTATCTACCCTTAACTCCTGTAGGACCTCCACCTGTGCTGATCTTGGCATTAGTGTTGTGTGTCATTGCTCTTCTGTTGGCTCTTGGGCTTGGGGTTCCTTCATGTATCCATTTAGTATCAAACGGTAAGGACAGAATATACACTCAGTACCACTCAGGCCACTTTGAGGGCACTTTTTTAGTTACACCTTTCTAGTGCTGGATAGTCTTCAAACAGCCTGAATTCTTTGTAATATGGATAAAATGATGTCCTGAAAACATTCCCTCTGTTGACCTGATATGATAGCATGACAGATTTGTGGGCTCAACATTCATGCTGCAAATCTCCCATCTATCCACTACATCCTGAAGGTGCACCATTGCATTTAGATCTGATGACTGTGTAGGCGTTAGGAGTACACTGAGGACATTGTCTTGTCCATAGAAAATTCTTGTGTGTACTGATGCTGGGGCGATGAACAGCCACACGTGCTGCTGGCCCTTGAGCCAGAGTTGCCAGTTGTGTAGGAGATAATGTTTATGCCTCAAGTCCATAGGTTGTGGGGTTTTAAGACAACCTTTATTTTAAGTGTTTTCAGATTAAACTGAATTGACTGCCTTTAGCATATGAATGTCCTGTCTCCAGCGATTGATTTCTCCTGAACTGCTTATGATAAAATCCTCAAAGCTGTAGGTGATGATGTGTAATTGCTGTAAGACCTGATGCTGACAGAAGACAAATTCTAACAGTAGTAAGGAGTACAGGGCCAATATGTATGCTTAGAATGTAATCATTTTAAACTGTAAAAAACTTTTCACTCTAAAGTTTTTTTTTATTTCTTTCTCTAACTTGACTGTATGTTTTTGTTGAGTTTGCAGAAACCCCCAATGAAGATGTAGATGGGGATGAGGATGTTGATGGGGGTGAGGATGAATCTGTGCAACAACTTTTCAACAGTGTAGTTGATAAGTTGTCCTTGCAGTGCACCATAAACATCATTTGTTTCATTAAAAGGAGTTTGGGATTAGGGGAACAGGATAACCATTGTTTCTTTGCCATGCCCATGAATGTACTATCTACATGCCAAAGGTAAAGACACTGGGGTCTGATGTTTGTGATGCTAACTATTGGAGCAAGTCCTTCAACACATAATGTGGTGTTCAGAGGTGTAGTGTTGTGTTCATATCCTTCAATGATGGCAGGTTTCCCAGAAAGGCACTCTGTTATTGAATATATACAGTATAGATTTATGAGTTTTCATCCAACCATATGCTGTCAGTACACAACAGTTCATATTGCACACAAGACAGACAAACTGGCATTAGAGATACCAGTGATCATAGTCATAATGGTGCCTGATGCAGAATGACCAGATCAGTCCAGTCAGAGAATGTTCTCTAGATATTCCTTAAATGTTTCCCCCCCCCAACACGAATACAGCTAAAACTGAACCAAGCTGGGAACTGTGTTGTAGCGTAACTGCCAGTCCTGTTACAGATCGACTAACTCAGTGAATGTTGGCTACATGCAGCAGCAGGCATCATTGACAGTAAAATGGCATATAACTTTAGATTTGTGGTTTTCCAGCCACACTCGAAATAGCAACATTACAAATTAAAATAGCCTACAAACCCAAATATAAACATACTGTAGACCGGTCAAGTCAGCTAAAGACCAAAGAAAACACGACTCTCCATTGTCACTCCATTGAGGGAGATTCCAGTCTTTCAGAGTCTTCTTTGCTATTCTGAACAATTCAAGTGGAACAGCAGAGTGGAAATGGCTTTGGTGATTAGTTAGCTCCATTAGCACTAGTCCCCCGAATCTACACCCTTACCGCTCGTGTTAAACAGGGCAACTCATGTGTGTTTCCCTCTTCACCAGATAATGGAAGGACAATGCTGATGCACTGCTCATTGGTCTTCTGTCCAAACATCATTATGTTCATTGCTTTCATGCTATATGGTGTGAAGCAGGGTAGGTCATTGTTCATTAATGTACAAACTGTGCCATGAAATGCATTAATGTTATAAATCTGAACAGATACATCATGGACTAAATTTAGTTTCTTATTCATTTTTTTTATTGTCTTGCAGGTTTTGTGGTTGAAATAGCTACGTGTGCAACTGTAAATCTGGTTCGATTTCTTCTGGTTTTCAAGACTGCTCCCTATCTGGACAGACTCCCTGGTATGGGTTTTAAGGGAGCAAATGTGCAGATGCATGCAAAATGCAAGAGTGTAAAATGCAAAAAAATGTTATTAATAATAATAATAATAATAATAATAATAATAATAATAATAATAATAATGATGAGAAATGGACCTCCAAAAAGTTGGACATTACAAGTTGTTAAATGCTGAGAGCTAACTTCATGCATTTGTATTG
>NW_024879604.1:140000-152500 GCF_900700415.2 Clupea harengus | reverse complement strand
CATAGGTTTATTTTTAGCAAAGCTCAGAAGTGTACACCTTTAGTATTTAGCGCCCTCTAGAGTATTTAGCGCCCTCTAGTGGAGATGTCTGATATCTTCTCCAGTCATCCTCCTCAGGACCAGGGCAGCATGTCATCACTGATAGAACTACAGATATGGGGCAGAGTGATGCTATTGTTCATTGTTACAGCACTGACTATAGTGACTACATTTCCCATACTGCTTTGCTGGGTCTTGAGGCAGGTTTTGGACCGTACGGTGCCCACAACAGCGTAGCGTTGGAAGCTTAATTCTAAATCCCCAAATGCATTTCAACGGGAGGCAATCCATTGTGACGTAGACCACCGTTTTGGGCGTAGCGAGCCAAAAAAGTTGGGGAAAGTTTAATCCTATGCAAATGAGGAGCGTTTTTCCCCGGCAGCGGCCAATCAGATTGTTTGGTGTGGTCTCTGACGGTTTGAAAAATGCAGGACTGTGGCGTTGTTTGGTCGTTTAATTTGCTAAAAAAGAAAGGCTTGGATGGCCTTGTAAGGGCTTGTTGTTGTTCCTGGTATGTTATATATTTAATCCTGGGCTTATTTTAACAGAACGACAGTTTTGATATAAAGACAAGTGACTAGATAGCCTACTAACTGGCTAGCCTGCTGACTAGCTCACTAGTCCAGTCTGCTATTTCCACACGCTACACCACGCCCACTCAAAGCGTTGGAAGCGTATGGTAACGCTGTCATGTGTTAGCACCGTTAGTGATACCAAACAGAGACTCCAGCCAACACCTTTAGTCTTGTTGCCCAGACGACATTTATGACATCACAAAAGAATTCCAACATTTCAGGTGTCATGGCACATACGAATCAACATACAAATTCCATACAAAAGGACACATTAGTATCAAGTCATTTACAATAGGGACAAATAAACAAATGAGGTCATATCTGACATTTACAATTATAGAATATTGCGAAGTGCACGGCCATTTGTCAAACACGAATAAAAACAATAGGCAGCCTTTTTGGATTCGTTCAGTAGATTGGGGCTTTTTGGATTCGTTCAGTAGATTGGGGCTGCTCTGGAGGCACTGATGCACACACACACACACACACACACACACACACACACACACACACTCACACACAAACAAACAAACAAACAAACAAACAAACAAACAGACTAAAATGGTCCATTTTAGTATATTGTGCTGCTTAGCACCAGTTTCAGCGGAGTTTCCAAACACCCCTGGACTTTAGGGGGTAGAGAGAGAGAGAGAGAGAGAGAGAGAGAGAGAGAGAATTTTTTGAATTTTAAAACAAACTTTATTGTACAACAACTGAGAGCACCGTACATCAGTACATCAAGTACATCAGTTATTCAAACATCGAGCAAAAGAAAGTTCATCATTTGTTACAGAGCACAGGGCACCATCCGTACACCATCTGTCTGTGAAAGACTCAATTGCCCTTGTTAGCTTATAAAAATGAAAATCAATAGTAATTCTGGACTTTATTAAGTTCTTGAAAACAGCTATAACATCATCTCCCATGTTCTGCTGGACTTTATTTTTTCGGCTCATATAAATAGCAAGCTTGGCCTGACCAACAATAAAATTAATAAGCTCACATTTTGTTCTGTGTTTCTGATTGTAGAAAAAACCAAGTATAAACCCTTGTTTGGTAAACACAATTCCAAAAGAAAATAACAAATGACTTAGCAAGCAAAACAATGAACTAAGCCTATTACACTCCATAAAGCAATGATAAATCGTCTCTCTCTCTGTACAGAATGGACAAGTATCACATATTGTTGGGTTCATCACAGACACTATGGCATTCACAGCAATGGCACCATGCAAGATCCTCCATTGAAGATCACCAGTTCTCTTTGTCAATGGAGACTTGTAAAAAACTCTCCACACAGGCTTGGTTTTGTCATCAATACCTAACTTGTCTCTCCACACAGTATCCGTTCTACCTTTCAGAGTAGCCCTATTGGCCACTTTCACAAGATTCTTGTATACAACCTTCCCAGTGACTGAATCTAAATGCATCCGATCACAGTCCCCAAGCACTAGCAGAGGGCTAGTGTGACCACATTCTGAAAGTGATGGTGAAAGTTTCATATTCGGAAGACCATCACTAGTATTACATAGAATGTTACCTTTAGTATAGTCTTCCAGGAGACTTTTCTCCAGGTAACTTAACACCGCACTTAGTTTATCCAAAAACCGTTTCACATATCTCTGAGACCTTATTCCTAAGAAAGAGGCTGTCGCCTGGACATTCTGTAAATTACAACCTGCTGTATTAACAACATGGCGTAATTGCAAGACTCCTTTCTCACAGAGCAGAGTTTTTAGACCAGCAAAGTTACATGACACATCAAATCGTGACCCCATAACAACAGGTTCTTCAAGTAACCAGTGCACAGAAGATAGTCCTCCTGCCCACTCATGATTGAAAAGCCCCCAAGCCCTAAAAAGGCTCTTGTAGAAAGGAGACAGTCCATCAAGCGCAAGTTGCTTTGTGTCCATTTGAAAAAGAGCAATGTCCAGGCCCAGGTTACTGACTTCACGCAGAATGCCAAGAGCCAGTGGTCTCCAGGCCAGAGTACTTGAAGCAGAGAGCAGTCGCTGGATGAACTGCAACCGAAAAGTGTCCCTCCTGCAAGCAAGATTAATAAGTCCTTGTCCTCCATCCTCCTTTGATAGGAAAAGGATGACTTGAGGGACCCAGTGTAGTTTATCCCAAAAGAAATGTACCACTTCCCTCTGAATACTCTCAATAAGTCCAACAGGGGGTTCCATACATGCAAATTTGTGCCATAAGGCTGATGCCACAAGGTTGTTAATTATAAGTGTGCGCCCCCTATATGATAGTTGAGGGAGCAGCCACTTCCATTTCCCCAAACGAAACTTAACCTTTTCCAAAACCCCTTCCCAGTTCTTTTGAACAAAAACATCATCACCCAAATAAACACCAAGATATTTAAACCCTTCCTTTTTCCAAACCATCCCACCTGACAAACCGGTGCACCTTTTTTCCCACTCTCCAACCCAAATAGCTTCGCTCTTCCCCCAGTTCACTTCAGCAGAAGAAAGAAAATTAAAATCCTTAACAATAGTTTGTAACACATTCAAATCATCACTGCCATTAACAAAAATGGTTACATCATCAGCATAAGCAGACAAAAAGAAACGTTCGTTACAGAAAGGCAAAGAAACACCCCTCAATTCAGACCGTAGCCTATGTAACAGGGGCTCAATTGCAATGGAGTAAAGCATGCCAGACAATGGACACCCCTGCCTGACCCCTCTTTTGACCTTAAAAGGGGCGCTCAGGCCTCCATTTATTTTCACCAAACTTTCACTGTTACAGTAAATAGCCCTGACCATAGCTGTGAAAACAGGGCTAAACCCAAAAGCGTCAAAAGTGGCCCACAAATAATCATGTTCAACATGGTCAAAAGCTTTTTGTTGATCTAGAGAGATCAGCCCCACATTAATGCCTGCATTTCTTGACGCAGTCATTAGGTCTCTGACTACCGCTATGTTATCAAAAATTGATCGGTCTGGTATACAATAAGATTGATCTGAATGCACTACTTGACCAATTACTTGTTTTAACCTCATAGCCAGAGCCTTGGACAGAATCTTCATGTCAGAGCATAGCAGGGAGACAGGGCGCCAGTTGCCTATTTCCTGCAAGTTACCCTTCTTGGGCAGAAGTGTAACCACCGCCCGGCGACAGCTAAGGGGAAAGCACCCTTCCCCCAAGCACTCACAGAGCACTGCAAGGAGGTCCTTCCCAACACATGACCAAAAAGCTTTATAGAAGTCAAATGGCAGACCATCAATCCCTGGGGCTCTGGCATTCTGCATACTCATGGCAGCCTGTTCAAGCTCATGAAGTGTTAGCACCTTATCTGTTACAGCATGACACTCATCAGGCACTTTAGGCAAATCATTGAAAAAAGGACTGGGCAACAGATCATTAGACACCAATTCAGTGTCGTACAACTTAGAATAAAAAGATCTTGCATAATTGCGAATCTGTGCAGGGTCAGACAACTCCTGGCCTGTTTCAGACCTCAGGATGTGCATTAACCGGCTCTGACCATTCTGCCTCTCTAAATTAAAGAAATACTTGGATGGAGCATCCATCAGCGTAACGTTCTGAAAACGGGAGCGTACTAAAGCCCCTTGTGCTCTGACTCCCAACAGTTCTTTTAGCCTGCCTTCCTTTCATCCAGGAGTTTAAGGTGGTCCCCGTCCCCTGCAGGTGTTACCAGCCTTTGAAGACGCAAGATATCATTTTCCACGACCTTGAGCGAGGAGATTGACTTAGTGACATTAGAGGTGTAATGCTGACAAAATATTCTTATTTGGACCTTGCCATAATCCCACCAATCCCGTAAAGAGGAAAAGGAGTCAATTTGCTTCCTAAAAGTATCCCAAAAGAAAATAAAGGTGTCCTTAAAGTGCTGATCTTCTAAGAGTGATGTGTTAAAACACCAGTAAGCACTTCTAGGCTTAAAAGCCTTAACACTCACATTACAAACAACCGCACAGTGATCAGAAAAAGTTGGCAGAATATGGCATGCTCTTAAAGTGTTGCGATGATTCTCCAGGGTATAAATTCTGTCTAGTCTTGCAAAGGAAATATAATTCCCTCTGCTGTGAGACCAAGTATACTGCCTGACACCTTGATGCAAGGTTCTCCATGTGTCACACAAATGATGAGCATTGATCAGTTTAATTACTGCCTTCTGGGAGGGCGCATGAGGCTCTAGGTGATTTCTATCTAGCTTGTCATCCACAGTACAGTTAAAGTCACCACCTACGAAAAGAAAGCTTTCTGCCTCCAAATCATTTAACACCTCATCAATTTTGCTAAAAAAAGTAACTCTGTCAGCTCCATTTGTTGGAGCATAAACATTTAAAAAAACCATGGTGTGGCTTTCAAAAACTGCTTTAATCATCAAAAGCCTCCCCTCCACAATATCCTGAACATGGCAGGAGAGCGGGAGAGAATCTTTAGAAAACAAAATCGCCACCCACTCACGGAGGACTTGTGACTAAAGAATATCTGCCATTCCATTCCCTTCAATCAACTTCATTTGTTTTATCACTGTGCGTTTCCTGAATTAGCATGACATTTATCTTTTTTAAATTAATAAAATCTATCAAAGTCAGCCTTTTCATTTTGTCTCTGGCACCGTTTAAGTTTAGAGTGCCAATTGTAAGGGCATTCGCGATCATCATGGATGTGTGGAGTTTGTAAACGTTGACTGCTCCTTAACTTTTTTCCTGAGTTTAGTCAGGAATTTTCGGAGGCGCGCAGCCTCCTTCCCAGAGAACACATTGTCTCTCAGAAAACATACAACATCATTAATAAACTGTTGCCGATCAGGAAAATAAAGCTCTGTTTCAACATTACGAAGCCCTTTGGTCTCATATAAAAAGCGGCTTATATCCTCTGCTTTGTACTTCAACGGTAAATCTCCTCCAGGTGCACAAACGTCACCAATCGAAGAGTCAGACAGATTAGAGCAAACAGACTCTTCGTCACTATCGTGTTCATCCCCTTTTTTTGCCCTTGGTACACAGCTTGCACTGTCCTCAGCCTTTCTCTTGAACGGGGTCTTAAATCCACCGCTCATTGCAACGTCTTGGGCAGGCTCTGGCGAAAGCAAGCCCGACACTTCGGCATTAACATTAACTGTAGGTGTTTCTAATACAGGTCTACCGTCTTTCTCGCTCAAAGCAGTCAACTCTTTCGTGATCAAATTAACTGCGCTATCATTTGAACCAGCTGGAGTGGAGCCACCAGCTGCGGCTACAAGCCCCTCTGTAATGAGGTCAATCAGGTGTTCCTCTGATTTGCTAGAGATGTTATGTGTGCTAGCTTCATGCGCAAATGCTTCGGCGGGCGAGGGGGGAGTTGCGGGGGGACCTTCTGAGCTCGTTTCAGCCACTTTCGGTGCACTTTCAGCACTGTTATTCTTTTTCCGTGGGCAGTCGCGGACGACGTGACCCACACAACCACAGTGAAAACACCTCAGCAATGCATCAGTCGTAGCATAAACTGTGTACTCAAATCCATCCACATTTAGCTTAATTGTCAGGTTGAGCTCTTCCTCCCCATTGTCAAGCACCATATACACCTGTCTCCGAAAGGAGACAACATGCTTTAGAAGCGTTGATTTGCAACCCAGAGAAATCTTCCTTATGATGAAACCAGACGACATAACCCGATAGCTTATCCTCAATCAAATTATCATTAATAAAAGGTGGGAACGTTAGAAATAATAACTTTCTTGGAAGGGGAGCTAAGTGGAAGGACGGTTGTGTGTGCGTCATTCAGCACAATACCTGTTGCAATTACTTGTCTAGCTTTGTCAACCGTACTGATAAAGACACAATTGCATTATTCATACGGGAGGCCGATTTAACATTTTCATGGCCAACCACATCACCAATGGCAAGACTACACTCCTCGACACTTGCGGAACACTGAATTTTAACCCCATGTTGTCTCGTTAGACGCTGAAATTCCATTATGCCCGTAGCAGTCACGCTGCCAGCCAAGGCTGGTGGCTAACTCCGCGGGAGGGCAAACTAAAAAAATAAAGCAAACTAAAAACTATCTACAGCGTCTGTAGAGATTGATAACAACGGAAAATAACAAAGAAACAGTTTGCCGAAAAACATGTACAAAAAACGTACCAAAAAATAAGTTAGAATAGTTAGAAACCACTCACTTTCAGGAGCCGCTCAAACACTCAACCGCACGCGTAGAGAGAGAGAGAGAGAGAGAGAGAGAGAGAGAGAGAGAGGGAGAGGAAGAGAGGGAGAGAGAGAAAGGGAGAGAGAGGGAGGGAGAGGGAGAGGGAGAGGAAGAGAGGGAGAGAGAGATAGGGAGAAGAGACCGAGTGAGAGACAGGTGCACCCCCACAACGGTCTCCTAGCAGCACAGTAAGCAACTGAGTCCTACAGCGGCAGCGAGTCAGAGGCACAGCTCTGAGGAGGACCTGGGAGAGGACTGCATGAGGCACCGCTCTGAGGAGGACCTGGGAGAGGACTGCATGAGGCACAGCTCTGAGGAGGACCTGGGAGAGGACTGCATGAGGCACAGCTCTGAGGAGAGCCTGCGAGCGGACTCCATGCACTTAGGCAGGGAGCAGGAAGAGCCTGAGGCTTCCAGGACGGCTGGCCCCGGGGGTTAGGGGGGTGGAGGGGAGGTCTGGCTCCGGGGGTTAGGGGGGTGGAGGGGAGGTCTGGCTCCGGGGGTTAGGGGGGTGGAGGGGAGGTCTGGCCCCGGGGGTTAGGGGGTGGAGGGGAGGTCTGGCCCCGGGGGTTAGGGGGGTGGAGGGGAGGTTGCCGTCTCTCCTTAAAAGAAGGAGTGCCCACTGAAATCAATGCACTGAGGCCTGAGAGGGGCAGAGGGAAGGAAAGGGAAGAGAGAGAGAGAGAGAGAGAGAGAGAGAGAGAGAGAGAGAGAGAGCGCAGAGAGTGAGAGAGAGAGAGAAACAGAGAAACAGAGAGAGGGAGAGAGAGAGAGAGAGAGAGAGAGAGAGAGAGAATAAGTGCAAGAACTGAGAGGAGTCATGGAAACCGTATTTAAATAAATAAGTCGTCCTGAGCCTACGATGAATCATAACTCTCAGAAAAATGGAGCCATCAGACATGTCAGGCGGCAACAGAACTGCCCAATTTCGTTAAAGCAGAGCTCCACCAAGAGCTTCCCTCACACACACACAGACAAACACACACACACACAGACACACACACACACACACAGACACACGCAGACACACACACACGCAGACACACACACGCAGACACACACACACAAACACACAGACACTCACACAGACACACAGACACACACAGACACACACACACACACACACACACACACACACACACAGTCAATCTCCTTCCACAGGGGGAGACATAGCTGCGACATCATCTGTCTCCGAGTCGAGCTTCTCCACCGAACTTGTTCACGTCAGCACGTCTTGATAGAGAAGAACAACTAGCTGATGAAATGCCTGAGCTCAAGTTTACGAGCATGACTAAACGTCTGAGTATATGAGCTATATTTGAACGTGGCGTATTCTCAGACAGGCAAGAATAGGTGACAGGCCTATAGAGCTTTAGACATGACACACACACACAAATGAACGATATGATGAGCACCGCCTGTGTATCCAGCAGCTGCTAAGCAACCAGAGCGGGATATATTAATCCCGATTAACGACATAAAACCCCATCACCTTGGCTCATCCACAGAGGCCCGGACATATTAACATGTGTCGAGCTCTCTCTCTGCCCATTCAACACACACACACACACACACACACACACACACACACACACACACACACACACACACACACACACACACACACACACACACACACACACACACACACACACACACACACACACACA
Organism: Clupea harengus; assembly: GCF_900700415.2. Lineage (NCBI taxonomy): Eukaryota > Metazoa > Chordata > Actinopteri > Clupeiformes > Clupeidae > Clupea > Clupea harengus. The sequence goes on along the minus strand of NW_024879604.1, from coordinate 144,048 downwards.
CACACACACTCTTCGCATTTGAATAGGCGACGGCATGAAGAGAGGCTGGGAGAGACGGAGCCACCACCCGGCGGTCTGAGGACGGCAAAGTGCTTTTTACGCGATTACCGCCGGTCAATTATCAGCTTTGTTATGATTATCTCCATTATCATTGCTCTTATCAAAAGGCATCAAAGCCACTGCCGGCGCAGAGAGGCGGGCCATAATGGGCTACTTGTGACAGAGAGCAAAAGAGTGTGGGGGTGTGTGAAGGAGGAGAGCATCCCTGTCTATGGAGAGCCCAGCACACACACACACACACGGCTGCATCTGGTGTCTCTTGGTTGGTTGTGAGAACACAAAGAACGGGGAAACCGATGAACCTTTGGCCTGCTTCGCTTCAAACGTTTCAAGCACACACATAAACAGGACAGCAGTTGCCCCAAATGGTTTAATTGCTTAATTTAAGACGTTAAAAGTCATTAGAGCATCATGGGGCCAATTAATCAGTGACTGGATCTACAGAGGTGCTGAGCCATCAGATCCAATAACACAGAGAATGGGAGGGAGAGAGAGAGAGAGAGAGAGAGAGAGAGAGAGAGAGAGATAGAGAGAGAAAGAGAGAACAGTGAAATAATGACAGACATACTGACATGAGAATGTGAGGGGGAGAGAAAGAGACAGACACAAAATGAGCAACAGTGGGAGAGACAGAAATAATGAGACATACTGACAGACATAGAGATATGAAAATGAAAGTGATAGAAAGTAAACCACTGACAACATCCAGAAGACACCAGAAAAAACAACCAGAAAACAACAAGAGCAGCAGCAGCAGCAGCGGCATGTTAACAGCATTGATCATCTGATCACAGAGAGAGAGACGGGTTAGAGAGACAGGTTAGAGAGAGAGAGACAGAGAGAGACGGAGAGATACACATGCAGACAGTGAGCACACAACCCCCAGGCATAGCCTGCAGAAAGTTGTCCCCGCCCTCACAAGGTTATCATAACAGGGGCGTTCTGCTCCTCACAGACAGGGTGTGATTGCAGACACACTACACACACACACACACACACACACACACACACACACACACACAACACACACACACACACACACAACACACCACACACACACAGCACACACACACACACACACACACACACACACACACACACACACACACACACACACACACACGGCTGCAAAGAGAGCAGATAATGTAGAGAGATCAATACTGTCTAGAAGTGCTGAGGCCAGCGATACGGCGAGCACTTCACCCTCCCCAACAGCCCTGACCTAACACAATACACAAGGATGGGGGGGGGAGACACACACAGAGAGAGAGAGACAGACAGACAGACACACAGAGAGAGAGAGAGACACGCGCGCAGACACAGGGACGGGGGGAGAGACAGCCACACAGAGAGAGAGAGAGAGAGAGAGACGCACACACACACAGAGAGAGAGACAGACACACAGAGAGAGAGAGAGACACACGCACACACACACACACACACAGAGAGAGAGACACGCGCAGACACAGGGACGGGGGGAGAGACAGCCACACAGAGAGAGAGAGAGAGAGAGAGAGAGACACGCACACACACACAGGGACGGGGGGAGAGACAGACACAGAGAGATAGAGAGACGCGCACACACACACACAGGGATAAAAGAGTGAGAGATCGGGACTATCCATGCTAGTCAGGCTAGTGTAGAAGATTCTAACAAAGTGTGCGACACTCAATTGTAAACTTTCAAACTGTAACCACACCTCGGACTCATGCCCTCCTTCTCTCTCTCTCACACACACACACACACACACACAGCTGAGGTGACGCCTTCCTCTGCAGTGAAGTGCCATTCTCCCCCACTCTTCTCCACAGACAGCCTGAAACAAACACACTTCCTCTGCAACAGGACAACAATGGCGCCTACTCACATTCCAGCGGGAGGTTGATCATCCCAGCAGTGGACTACATGCGCTCTGGCCCAGACCAACACACTGCAGTGGACTACATGACCCAGATCAACACACTGCAGTGGACTACATGACCCAGATCAACACAATGCAGTGGACTACATGACCCAGTTCAACACACTGCAGTGGACTACATGACCCAGTTCAACACACTGCTGTGGACTACATGAGTTCTGGCCCAGACCAACACACTGCAGTGGACTACATGAGTTCTGGCCCAGATGGACTACATGAGCTCTGGCCCAGACCAACACACTGCAGTGGACTACATGAGTTCTGGCCCAGACCAACACACTGCAGTGGACTACATGAGCTCTGGCCCAGATGGACTACATGAATTCTGGCCCAGACCAACACACTGCTGTGGACTACATGAGTTCTGGCCCAGACCAACACACTGCAGTGGACTACATGAGTTCTGGCCCAGATGGACTACATGAGCTCTGGCCCAGACCAACACACTGCTGTGGACTACATGAGTTCTGGCCCAGACCAACACACTGCAGTGGACTACATGAGTTCTGGCCCAGACCAACACACTGCAGTGGACTACATGAGTTCTGGCCCAGATGGACTACATGAGCTCTGGCCCAGACCAACACACTGCTGTGGACTACATGAGTTCTGGCCCAGACCAACACACTGCAGTGGACTACATGAGTTCTGGCCCAGATGGACTACATGAGCTCTGGCCCAGATCAACACACTGCAGTGGACTACATGACCCAGACCAACACACTGCAGTGGACTACATGAGTTCTGGCCCAGATGGACTACATGAGCTCTGGCCCAGACCAACACACTGCAGTGGACTACATGAGTTCTGGCCCAGATGGACTACATGAGCTCTGGCCCAGACCAACACACTGCAGTGGCTCCAGTTGACCTGTGAGGTCAGATTGTGCCCGCTCTTCTCGACTAGTTATGTAAACGTTGTTGCAGTGGGCAGACTCAGATACGCACTCCTGGGTCGTCAGACACTGACATGAAGAGAAGGTTACCCTCCCCCACAAACACCACCCCTCCCCCCCCCTACAAACACCACCCCTTCCCCCCCCCCCCCCCCCCCCACAAACACCACCCACCCACCCCCCCCCCCCTTCCCCGCCCCCCCACAAACACCACCCCCCAGCCGCGATGTCACAGTTAGGGACTGAATATAGCAGCAACGCCCCCCCCCCCCCCCCCCCATACACACACAGCACCACCCTTGGGTGGCACACTGGTGCGTCTCCAAACACAGATAAGCCTGGCCATTTCGAAGAACTGCCGTCCGTGGCAGCCGGCCGAGGCCCCCCGACGCCGAGCGTCAGCTGAACGGGCCGTGGCGCACGCCGAGGACTGCAGGAGGTTGGCATGTGACGCAGCGGGAGGGGTAGGCTGCTAAATGGGGAACTGGGGTCTGATCAGCTACACCAAACACTCGGACAGGAAGGTCGAGCCGACGCTCATGACAAAACTATTTGGAGCCTCATTATTCACGAGACGAGGCACATAATCAACAGCCAGCTCCTGGTTTTTTTTCCTCACCCTCACATTTTTCTAATAGCAGCCCCTTGGGTTAGCCGCCGCTAAAATAGCCCTCCTGCTGACAGTGAGGAATGGATCTCCTCTGCGTTTGCAGCGTGGGCAAACAGGACGGCCAGCAGCGAGCCGACGTTACATTCAGGTCCCGCGCGCTCTCCCTTCGCTCAAAAAAGAAAGAGAAAAAGAAAAAGAAAGAGAAAGAGCTGTACATCACCACACCACACAACATGCATACACACACACACACACACACACACACACACACACGAACACCATGAACACACACACACACACACACACACACAGAGAAAGAGCTGTTGTTTTAACTTTTATCTCTCTGCGCAGCGAGAGGGTGTTCCAGAGAGGCTGCAACCCAAGAGGAAACATCAAGCCTATCTTTGAGGAAGTTCACTTTTTTTTCCGGGTGTTTGTTTTGTCTTTTTCCCCCCCCTTTCTTTCCAACAAGCAAACCCTCTCACTCACACACACACACACACATCACAGAAACAAGCGAACCCTCTCTCTAAGCACCTCACAGAGACGAGCAAACCCTC
>NW_024879604.1:125000-135000 GCF_900700415.2 Clupea harengus | reverse complement strand
TTCTGTGCAGGTTACCCAATTAACCTTGCTCTCTCCAGCTCTGGAGGAGTGACCCCTTTGCTTATGACAGCTTTTTTTTTTTCCTCCTCTGATGTTGTAAAGGTCTAAAGGTCAGCAGCGATGAGGAACGCGGTGCTGTTGTTAACACAGTGTCTCACAGGGTGGAATTCCCATGACTCAAGTCCTGATAAGAGTGACTTTTGAGTTAAGGAATGAGTTCAGATAATCACCCCGGAGGTGTCACAGCATTTGCATGTGAGCGTGCATGCATGCACACACACACCATGCACACACACACAGACAAAAAAAAAACCCAGCAGATGGTTTTCAAGACTTCACACAACACACAAAACACAGCGACTGCCCAGGGCCTGAGTTTCTGGCAGTAAACGGACGACAGGTTGATCATTTGGGTTTCTCCTCTTTTATCTCTGCACTCCTCGGTGTGCCGTTGATCTGGAGCAGAGTTGTCAGCAAACAACATCTGTTGAATGAAACAGGATAACTGGGGCCATTTCTTCTCCCATTAGCCTTCCCCCACCCTACTACTCCACCCCTGTCAAACCAAGCAGACAACAGAATGACAGAGAGGCACAAACACACACACACTCAGTTGAATTCAAACACATTGCTTAGTATCTAGGGCAGTCCTGTAAATCCATTCCATAAGGACTTGTTCCTCGGTTTTTTCCAGTGAACTCAGACATTAACCTTTTGTGCTTTGAGGTTCATACATCCGTTATTATATCCATCAGAAAACCTTTTGGGGTCGACGCAGTGGGGTGGGGTGGGTGGATTAGTAAACAACTTAACTGAGCAAACAGTAGCAATATAATACTAAAAATAACATGTAATGCTAATAGCATATATAAATAACAAATTTCATTGTGTATCTAATGCACAATGACAATAAAGTCTATTCTATTCTAATAGTATCTTAAATATGCCATGTTATGACGTGTATAGTGTTCCTAGGTGCCACTTCTTAACATTGTAATAATCAGTGGCAACATTTCTCAATAACATCCTGTGCTGTAAACAAGCAAACAACTGACAACAGAGGATGCCCATCTTCCCTCTTAAGAGATTTCATGACTGATTTATACAGCTGAGGCTACCTATAGAGTCCTGAACAGTCCAAGATATATATATAAACAAAGTATGGCCTATACAGCAGCTTCAAATCTGTCGTCATTGCTTTGGAAACTCCAGGGTTATAACGTGTGTGTTTCATCAGTGGGGCCGCTTTTCCGCGCTTTTGCTGAAAGTTATCAATGTAACAGATTGCTTCGGGTCAAGGGTCATCCGTCTGAACCATGTAGGGGGAAATGTCAGCTGGGACAATGAGCTGGCGTTAAGTGGAGATAGTAAGCATTCTGTTCATTGCAAAATGTTTAACTCTACCTCCTAATGCTCATCAATTTTATTTTAAACAGTTTCGTCGTAAACAAAGTTCCTTAGGCTTTAATCGCATTGCATAACTCATGCCATTATTAATACCTAATCATATAGGGTAGTTAAGTCGAGTTCGTTTATAAACGAGGAGCATGTAGCCTATCTGCATGCAAACATGAGCTTTAAGTATACATGTCTAAGGTAAACTGTGTACAACATAAAGCACTCCGTTAAAATTAGAGAAGAATCAAGCGAAGTCCCTGACCTTTTCCTTTGCGAAAGTACTAAACACGTGTTTTTCTCTAAGGAGTAAGAGCCATACTTTAAAATCACCATGAAAAAGCGATTATCAAAGTCATTTTGGTCGAACCCCGTGAAAAAAAACTACGAAGTAAACAGCAACACAAATTCGCATTTCTGCCCGACCGGCCATGTTAGCTACAAAGTTGCCCCAGTTTAGCTTCAGCGGGCAGCTGAGCTGGTTACATTGTCAGTTTTATAACGCCAGATGCACCACACATCTGTCGGGGTTGGATTAGACGAGAAGCAAGATACATTACAGACAGTTAGACAAGAGCTATACAACCAAGACGCACAATTTTGAAGACTCAAAAAACTCCAAGTATCCTAGTAACTAAGTGACAATGACGTGATAAGCCTTGATAATTTAGTGCACACAACAACAAACGGTTAGGGGAAAGTCTATTTATTTGACCTGAAACAGTTCAACACATTTGCGCTTTGCGAACCAGTTAATGCTTTGGGTACGCTAAGAAATCTGATGCAACAATAAATGTGGCGAAGCGTTACTGTGCGTTCCAAATACCTTGCACTAATGCAAACAGTAACGTTCGCCACACGCACACAGAAATGATTTAACACTTTCGTGATCTCCGCCACTACGACTGACCACAAAAGAAGTTTTCCTTCGCTAGCAACAACACAGCTAACTAGCTACGACCGACCAACCACATGGGCACTCCGGAAAAGTGTTGTTATTTCATTTGTTTATTCTGCGAACGTAAAACACAGCATACTCAGATACAATGCCTGAGTGTTACTACATATTCAAATACAGCCACAAGGCACTGTCGTGAATAGGAGAAATGCAGGAAATGTCCGTCCGGGCTACCATGCTTGCTACAACGATACAACTGGCTACGTTACTGTGACATGAGTCAGTTTTCCTCTTAGCATTAGCGGAAAACTAAGAAAACAAATGTGTTTGGTTTACTAACTACAAAACACCACATGAAAAACTCTAATACGTGTACTTACATTCATACACGCTGTGCCTGTGAAGCAATATAATTCAGGTTCTCTGTTCAATGTGTTCTCGTTTAGATGCCTGTCTGCTTGGACTGAATCAGAGAGCAGCAGCTGCTTCCTCCATCCGCGCGGCGAACAGATCACGCCGCTCAAGCCGCACGGCAACGCTACCAAACCCTGCGCCGTCGCCAAGGCAACAGACCTACTTCAGCCAATCAAACCCCCTCCCCTCGTACATCCCCCTGGCAACTGCCGCAGCACAGCACAACTACTGGTGAAATGTTCACTGCACGGCATTACGGCTCAATTATAAAATTCTCCCCTGGTAGAGGATATTTCAGTTGAGCCTGGTGTTGGAACGTTATAAAATAATAATTCGTGTAACAAATGTGGATTGGCCTATGCATTGTGTATGCCTTTTGCAGGCTATATTAGACTGTGTAGGTCTGCTACAACATGTACTATTGCAAATTTTGGATTGGAAATAAAAAACTGGATAAAGCCATAACAGACTAATACATGAGTATCACATGGTTTTTGCATCACTTTGCGGGAAATCCATTGAGGGGCACTACCAGTAACAACACGGCATGCCTGAGGCCTAAATGTGACGTCAAAAGCGTTTTATCCATGCAATTTGCTCCTTAGAATAACTTACATAATCTTCCTGCTGAAAATTGGTAAACACGCTTTGTAATGTCAAACCACCGCCTGAACGCTGTCTTTCAACACAAAATCCATAGGTGAGTTGAAGGGAAACAAAACAAGAAGGTGAGGGCAGCGAAATCATCACAAACAAATCTTCATCATAGATAGAGACGGAGCTCTTTCTGCCCCCTACTTCACACATTCTCGCATGTGTTGACCTAACTGGCGTGGAGCATCTGTGATTTCACACTAAACCGCCACTTTAACAGCAGACTGATATGCGCCTGGACCAACCCAGCTGTCCAGTGGAGTCAAAAAACTTATCTAGCCAACATAATTTGCCTCCTGATTTCCTGTTGTTTGCTTAAATAATCTGCTCTATCCTCCAAGTTGAATACGTTTTTAAGTCTTCACCTGTTGTCTCAAAGTCAGTAGCAAAATTAAATGGCCTGACATTTACCACTTTGTTGTGGGTTTCCTGGTTTGCACACACCCTGTTTTACCTGAAGTCAAATTCTGTTGTTCAACTGGTTAGACAGGAACCTGGGCAGTGGCTCAGCAGAGATCACATGTTAGATATGAGTATGGCTCCAAACATTCCAGTCTCCATGAGGTAAATGTAGAAGAATTTCTCAGGAGGCCTGTATGCACACGCCGGTATGTGTGACATCTTCTTGTGCGCCCAGGTGTCTGTCCATTTCAACCTTCACCTGGATATGAGTAAATGAAAGTACTTTTAGGACCACATTCATCTTTGATCTCACCGAGCCAGGTGTGTGTTTGTGTGGGAATGAATATGAATAGGCGTGTGTGTATGTATTTGTAATAAACTTGTCGAGATGTGCTGTGATTCACAAAAACATCCCTCACTCCGTGCCATTCATTCCCTTCTGTTCAAGTTGTTTAGTGCCTCCACGACGTTATTGCAGTACCTGCCAGCCAGCCTCATTGTGTGTGTGTGTGTGTGTGTGTGTGTGTGTGTGTGTGTGTGTGTGAGGCACTTCCATTGTCACTATCCGGATCATTCCATCAGAGAGATGAAACTGCAGCGCCAGCAGATGAGGGAGAAGGACGAGACACGGTGATCACCGTGGCAACAGTAGTTAGGGTGTCATCAAAACGACAGACCTCGTCTCCGGCGCCTGCCCCCCATGCTACAACCTGATCCAAAGCAGAACTGGAATCCAGGTGAACAAGCTTCCAAAAAAGACATGGTCTCCACCATATGTTTAATCTTTCATGATTGTGACGACAAATAGACATGGAGGGAGAAACTTGTTTGTTTCTTGCACGACTGAGGGAAGGAGAATAGCCTTAAAATGCACAGTGTTGTGGAATTAAATGACCTATAAGGCATCGCAAGAGCCAATGTGAGTTGATGAATGAATGGATGAATGAATGAATGAGCGAATGAATGAATATGCGCACTGTCAGGAGAGCCCATCTTTTCTTGAGGAAGCAGTCCATCTGCTCTATAGGCCAATGCGTCAGCAGGTCAGTGTCTGTGTGTGTGTGTGTGTGTGTGTGTGTGTGTGTGTGTGTGTCAGTGTGTGTGTCTGTGTGTGTGTGTGTGTGTGTGTGTGTGTGTGTGTGAGAGAAGTGTGTGTGTCTGTGTGTGTGTGTGTGTGTGTATGTGTGTGTGTGTGTGTGTGTGTGTGTGTGTGTGTGTGTGTGTGTGTGTGTGTGTGTGCTGTGGTCAGGTGCCCTGCTGCTTTAATGGTCCATAAATCAGAGCTGGACTGGCTGCGCTGACGCCACCCCACTGAGACCCTCTGATGCGGAAAATGAATCAGGCTGTTTTAACGGGAGCGGCAGCGCCGGGGATCGCACACACACATATTCTCCTCTTTGGCCGGGCTCACTAGATAAGACACACTCGCACATAATAGAGGAACACACACACACATCCAGAGACCGCACACATACACGCGCGCACACACACTGCACTTCAAGCTTGTAAAACACTTCATTAATGACAAGTTGTGTTTGTTCGCCAGATACTCCTCTCATTATCGTTTGCCTATTGGCTCTGCAAGCCTTCTTGGAGTGTGACCACAGGCACCCCCCACATACACACACACACACACTCACTCACAAACACATACATCAATGGCATCCTTCTTTTAACTACCGAGTCTCCCTTGTCCAGTGGTTTCGAACGACTGAATCAAAACAGCCTTTTAATGTCGTTGTTACATGAAAACAATCATTCAGAGAAGCAGGTTTCCACTCACAGATAAGGTATTGGTATTGTAAATATATCCAATGCTCTGTGGTAATTACTTACAACGAGTTTCATAAAGAGGCTTATCTATATGTGAGCACAACACAAAGTGCCCCCCACAGTGGGTCATCAACGTCCCTTTTTCTTACTTTTTTCAATCACAAGGAGTGTCCATTTAATCCTTTCAACCATACAGGCGGGGGAACTGAGATCCCAGCAGGGAGTGATTGTGAAAGTGATTGCATTGCAAGATTGTCTGGCCTCTGTTTGGCAGGATGGTGTTTGTGGGTGTGTGTGTGTGTGTGTGTGTGTGTGTGTGTGTGTGTGTGTGTGTGTGTGTGTGTGTGTGTGTGTGTGTGTTGTCTTGAAGTGGGAGGTGTGCTCATGTTTTTGCAATGTGATGCAAAGCCCTGCCACTCTTATATAGATGTACACATCCATGCACACGGACATGACCACCTGTCTGTCTGTCCATCCATCTTTAGGACAGGTGAGGGTTGCATTCCCCATACGCTGTGTTCAGCATCACTTGGCTCTGAGCTATACTCTATCAAATGGACCTCATGGGCTTTGGACTATACTGGGGAAAGACCCAGCAGTCTACCTCCATCAATTCATTTAAATTCATGTCTTTTTCAGCAAAAATTGTACACAGGGAAATAATAGCTAGTCTTAGAAGGATGTACAGAGTAAGTCCATAGTATTGCTTTATTTAGTCCGTGAGATAGTCTCACTTCCAAGGCTTCTGTTTTGGTCACAGTATGATTCATTTTGTATCTATTCACTATGATTCATGTTGTATCTATACAGTATGATTCATGTTGTTTCTATACAGTATGATTCATTTTGTATCTATTCACTATGATTCATGTTGTATCTATACAGTATGATTCATGTTGTTTCTATACAGCGGAAGGTTTTTTGTGACACTGAGGCCTGTGCTCTAATTGTGTTTCCTGTGCCCTTGGGATCACAAACGGCTGTGTATGTTGTATAGTCGTGTGTACTGAAATTGAAAGCACAGCTCACATGTGTCACATATAGCTGCCAGGAACCCACCCAGCAGTCATCACTTCTTCACTGGGTTGGGTCCATTTCCATAGATAAAGGTCTCGGGCCTGGCAGACTGGGTAAACAGCCGCTATTTGCATTTACCCACTGGCAAGAGCTTCAAAGCCACCAAGCGTGATGACATGTCAGGACACAAATGAGTTGAGTGTTCTGCCTGTACTGAATGAGTCCGATTCCACTCTTTTGGATATTTCACAAATTTTAAATTTTGACTTTGTAGAATTAGTCGAGGTGTCATCCTAAACAGCCAAATCCTTGTCGATGGATATGGCCGCCAAAAGTCAGTCAAGCAAGCACAGGAAACCAGGATCATGGCCATGTTTGAGCCGACCCTCTTGAGTGCATCCTATCAACAGCCCCAGTGTTGCTCCTGGTAGAGAGAGTGGGCTGATATCCCCGGGGCGGCCCTACATCCCACAGAGCGCATTATTAAACAACGCTGTCGAGTGTGTTTGCTTACAGAAGCACCTTGTTTGACAGGCCTTTGTGAGTGTCGGAGCCTTATGAATTGTGTCAACAGGCTCGGGTTGTGCCTTATCTGTCGGTTGATAGAGGCCCTTTTCAATGGTGAGGCAATAAAACGCTCAACGAGAGGAGCCAGGAGAGAAGGCGCTGCGAGCCATTCCTCCTATTATAGGTAATTTCACATTGATTTGACCTACTTAGACAGAATACAAATAAACAGGCCTGTGTTTACGACTTCTCAGATGTTTTTCCTGAAAACAAAATCATGATCCTATGATCTGGGTGAGTATGCGGCGTTAAAAAGAAGCGCGATAAACCCGCCTCACAGGCCTTAAAGACTAGGGTGTGAAATTGAACACGTCCAGGCTGGTAGGCATAACCTGTTGCTTATCACTTTCACGGGTTCTGCGGTGGTGGGAAAAAAAGACACGTTTATCCTGAAGGCTATTCAGACAGCAGCTCCGTGCGAGGGGATAATAGAATGATTAAGAGTTGAGTTTGAGAGGAAATCCCTTCATTCTTTCACTCCTAACTTGTCTGTGTCTCATGATATCGCTTTTATTTAGACTGGTCATTTTTTGTGTGTGTGTGTGTGTGTGTGTGTGTGTGATTCGACAAAGTCTATCGTACACAAAAACATCCACTGCTCAATCCAGACATGCCATTCATGGATCTACCTGAGTGATTCGTTCTGTGCCTCATAGTCTTAAAACTAGTTGAATTTTAACCACACGCTGTAAATGCAGTATCAGTCATTTCCAAAGGTTAACTCTTGTCATGTGTGTTTCTAGTAATGAGCTGGCAAGAACGTGTTTACTTAGAGTTTAAGGGTTAAATGAACAGCGTCGGACTGTGTTATTATTTTATTATAGCTAACGCTCCTTATCTGTAGTGCAACAGCAACCATTAACCATATTTTACAACCCAAATAGTCTTGTGGAGCATAGTGCAGTTCTGTGGTTTATTTTTTCTCTTTTCAAACTTTTTCAAAGTCTTTCAAACTCTCGGCTATTTTTCTTTCAAATGATCCTTTGTCATTAGTAGGCCACTAAAACTGCATCGCTCCAGAGTGTGCCCCTAACAAAAGCCCTCGCAAACAGCTCTGCAATACAATACAGCCCTTGCAGGGCCGATTAAATTAGCCCATTGATCCTGCAGTAGTTTATGGCCCCTGTAAATTATGTTTTTCACCAGTAATGACCGCCCCATGCAGGCAAATGAACACCTCTGGAAGTCAATTACCTGAAAGATCAACTGTGAAAAAAGGGGGGGGGGGGGGGGGTGTGGAACCGACGACAGTCTACTCATTGATGAGACTCCTTTTATCTTCCCGACCATTCATTTAAAATGCGAGCTCTATTTTGGTGTGACAGGGGTAAAAATAAACGGTGTCCTCGTCTTGCCTTACGACAGACTCCTGTGGTGTACTTTAAAGTTGTGCTGTTGCACGGAGGCCGCTATTACCCTAAACGAGAGCTCTGAAGCCTCAGTTTAAATGGCAGCAGTCAGTCAGGGCAACACTGATTACTTTGTGCACTCGACCCTCCCCACCACTGCCCGACCACCCTCCCCTTGCACGTCGCTTCTCACCACCCCCCCCCCCCCCCCCTAACCCCACCCCACCCCCCTCCACCCTTTAGCCTCCAGCATAAGAACACTGTTGTCTCCGGGGACAATCGAGATGTTGTGCCTGGCAATGTCATCTGGCACCGTCAGCCCTGGCGTAGGCTGCGGAACATGCGAAGGCAGGCCATTGTCTCAGGGTTAGGGTTAGCATCAGGCAGGAACGTTATGGGAACATTGAGTAAACGTGTATGAGCGTATGTGTTTGTGCGTGTAGAATCGTTACTGGAAATGTAAGGGGATGTATTACCGTTCAGGATTTAGAATGCATTTCAAAGTAAGAGCGTAAATCTGGCCAGTGAAGTGATGGCTGTGTTAACTCACATTCAGATTGTATGTTCTGCTCCAGGGCAAAAATCAAGTTCCGTTTTAATATTGTAAGTTGTTGGAAAAAAAGGAACATAGTTCACCAACTGAAAACATCTGCTGGATAGAATGAATGGAGATGAATATATACATCCATCCATCAACAACAACAACATATACATCCATCCATCAACAACAACAACAACAAGCTCACTTCTGCACACCAGTGCACACTTCCCCCTAGCTGACCTTCAAAGTGGATGAGCAGGCTGTTGATTATATACATAGTATAATTCTGTGTCTGATTCTGATTCGGATATAGATCGATACAGTCAGATTTGCCTACTCAAGACACCCAAGGCAATTGGGGGATTTTTTTTTGTCCAACATTAAAATTATGATACAAGATGTAAATACTTGCTGATTGAATGATTGCATGAGATAAAAAGCAACTGATGAATGAACCCTGCTGCGCTGTCCTCTCCTCTTCTCTCTCTCTCTCTCTCTCTCTCTCTCTCTCCCTCTCCCTCTCCCCCTCTCTCTGTGGTCTCTGCAGGCCGTGGGTACTGGGGGGGGGGGGGACTGAGGGGAGCCTGGCTGTGAAAGGCGTGAGTCTTGCTGCTGCTGCAGTGTGTGTGTGTGTGTGTGGTGTGTGTGTGTGTGGGGGGAGCTGCACTTGAGCGTGTGCTGCTTCTCTCCCTGCCTGGCTGAGCACAGGCTAATGAAGCGAGGAGTGTGTGCGGCCTCAGGTTAGCCCGGGCCCCATGTTCCGTGTTCCGTGTTCCATGTTCCTACGCAACCGGGACTGAAGGGGAGGTGCCGCCGAGGCAAGGTGGGGAGAGGGGAGCTGTCGCCGTCACCCCCTCTCCTCCTCTCTCCTTCTCCCCTCTCCTCCTCTCTCCTTCTCCCCTAACCTGCTGTCGCCGTCACCCCTCTCCTGTTACTCCTTCACCCCTCTCCATGCTGCTCCTTGTCCCCTCTCCTCTCTCCTCCTGCTCC